>NW_009649449.1:2990230-2999583 GCF_000708025.1 Charadrius vociferus | reverse complement strand
CCCCTGGGGCAGGTTGCCCCGAGAAGCTGTGGCTGCCCCATCCCTGGAGGTGTTCAAGGCCAGGTTGGACGGGGCTTGGAGCAACCTGGGCTGGTGGGAGGTGTCCCTGCCCAGGGCAGGGGGTGGGACTGGATGGGCTTCATGATCTTTTCCAACCCAAACCATTCTGTGATTCTATGATTTCCTACTGCTTGGCTTGAATTTCTGTGAGGGTGACAGCTATCACAGAAGCTTTCCGTCGGGGAAGACCAGTAGCCTGGCAGCTGGAGCAGGGAGCGGGGACTCTGGGCTTGTACCTTTCTATGGCATCACTGTGTGATTCCGAGCACAACAGTGACTCCCATTTGTGTCTCAATTTTTGTCCCCCCCGGAAACGCACAGCTCAGGTATAAGGAGCCCCAAATAGGACAGATATTTCAGTGATGACATCACAAACACTAAGGTATGACCCTAATGAAGAATTTGTATGGCTGATTTCTCAACTGCAGCAGGCTACCGGAATGTTCTGTAATAAAGAGGTAGCTACTAAGCTGAAAATTAGTCCACACCCTCAGAGAAGATTGCTCTAAGCTACCTTCAAACTGGATCCCTATTGCTTACGCTTCCACTAGCTTAGAAACCATTACTTTATTCTACTAAAGATGGCAGAAGCAGGTGGGAAGCAAATTTTCGCTACATCCCCCTCCCACAGCGAACCCAATACTCTTTTGCTCTTCCATTCTTGTGTCTCCGCACTACCCACAGCCGTTCCCTGCCCACTCGCATACCAGGCTGCCAAGGCATCTCCCTCCTGGCTTGCAACACCCCTGGCTCTTCTGGGTCTGCCCCTGTACAAACCGAAGCACACACCCCTGCTAACAGATTCCTGTCCTGCGTTGCCACATCCCTCTTGCTCCAAATCTGACCACAAGACAAGACGTTGCCACCTGATCCTTTGTCCCCCGCTCCTCTGTCCCAAAAATTGGGTCCTCCTGGAAATTATATTACATGGTACAGAACTCTGCAGTGATTTTTTTTTTATTTTTTTTTTTTTGTGCATTGGGACCAGTATAAAGATTCCTTCATCAATTTCCTTTCAGCCTTCCCGTTTAGTCCCAGTGGTAACAAGTCTGGGACTTCGGAGAGGGGCTTTCTTTTGTGTAGGTGTATGCACACAGACGCGTGCACACCTAAGGCATTGTAGTCTTCCCGTAAGGAACACGTGGCATCCACTTGACTTTTGCATTCCTGGATGTTCCTTAGAACAAGGAGAATTCCTTAGAATTCTCATTCCTTTTCCCTTTTTCTTGTCCTTAGTGCTTTTTTTCTTCACAGTGTCCTTTCTCAACAGGGTCACTCGCACTGCCGTATTGCACAAAATCACTCTTGCCAGTCAGAAAAGCAGCTGTATTTCCCAGCGCAGAGGACCCAGAGAAAAGCCTGAATCACCCACTGCAACAGAGCCCACATGTTCCTATTCACTGTACCTTGCTGGTGTATTACAGCACAATTCATTTGGGTTTGGTCTACATCTTTGTAGATTCTCCTTGTGAACGAAAAAAAAATCAAGCAAAAAAGGGAGACTTTCAAGAGCATCTTGGTGCTCAGCTTCCAATGATGTATCCCACCTCCATGTCTGGAACCAAAATTCTTTTCGTGATTCAGCCTGATGCATTTAGGCTTCTGCGAGTAAGGGCTGGACATTTTGAAAAAGACTTTTCCAGAGCCGACACTTAGAAGTAACAATTAGGCAGTAACAAATCCAAATATCGGTCAAAGGCAAAACAAAGTCAAGCTAACCCCCCAGGCATAGTCTGCATTCAGAGCATTTTATTATTTAAAAAAGTTACAAAACAAAGCTCATTGATTTCTTGTTAACTCTTGTTTTCTACAGGAAGTCATAAACAAGATGACAACAGAGTAAAATGCTCCTGTGCAAACACCATCATCAAAAATAAATGTGTTATTTTATGTACACATAAGTTACTGTCAAATATCAACATTAAAACATCTCTATTTATAAATGGACTGCAACAAAAACGCAGTATTTTTTTAATCTTCTAAATAAATCAGATGCTTCATCTGTGACATAACAAAGTTATCAACCCCGTTTCTTCTCTTTCCTTTCCTCCAAAACAGTAAGTCTCATTTGAAACAATCGGGGTCAAGCATCTCAGCAGCAGCATTCTGCGCATCATCCTCAAAATGCAACAGAGATAGGTTAAGGACAGAGAGGTGTCTCGGAAGCAAAGCTGCAATCAGAGCCACCTCGTGTTTTTACATGCCCTCTCATCCTCAAGACAACACGGACTGATAGCAGCTCACGCTCCTTGGCCTCCACTGGAAATCTTTCCATTAACAGCCAGGCCGACTTTTCTCTTGAGTACGTTTGTGAAATGTAGATGGGCCTGTCTGAAAGCCACAGGCTGATTTCCTCACAAGGATTAAAAAGTTAAAAGCTATGAATAGGCTTTTATGAGGACTCGACGACTGTCCTAGGGAGTAGAAGTACAGTTCTCCCCTCCCCAGACACTCATTAGGAACAAAAGAACATTGCATGATGCCTGAATCCAGGACACATGGGTGGTTTAATAATGACCTCGCAATAGCTGGAGGAGGATTGCCAAGCTGAGCTGTGCGGTGTTTAGGTGCTCACAGATCGTGGATCCAGAAGGTTTCTGTTTGTAACCTTTCTGACAGCGCCTGGGCATTAGGGGAGTTTCGAGTCTTCCACTTCTCCATGCACACAAACGCATCCTTAGCTATTTAGTTCCCCTTCCTTCGTGTATCGAAATCCATTAAGCACCACATCTGGGCAAAGCTCTGGCATTTCCATTTTGCTGGAGAGCGGGTGAAGATGCAGGTCACTGGTGCTGTCCATGGCAATAGTCACCCCAGAAGGGTGAGCATGAGCAGAATCACCACCTTTTCCAGCTTCTTCTTGCACAACTCGGTAGTTTTCTAGGGTCAAGCTCACGCTGGGGATGGTAGGAGTCTGAGCTACTTTCAATGTCTTCTTTGACCTGAAAGTTTGGTAGCAGAAGAGGAGAGACAAGACCAGTGTATCTATAAGCAGCTCAAACATTTCAACTACAGACAACACTGAGGATCCAAACCAGAGACTCCATTGGCTTCCCATGCTGGACAGAAGCAGATTTTCCTGTGGAAAGAATCAGAGAGTTGTGTTTATCAAACACAGCAGAGCTCTGGGAACATGAAATTATTGCATATTGCCAGCAGGTCAGTTAGCTGCTTGCCATTTGGGCAGTAATTTTGTGTGACTGCGTAAAGTGTGAAATTTTCAAGTCTCTTCCTTAAGAAGAAGAATCCCACCCCATCTTGGGGGCTGTGAATAACCCTCCCTCCAAGCACACACAGCACACCATAACTAATGACAGGTAACAATGTTTTGAGCTGATGTAGTGCAACCTACCGAGAGTAAAGGAGACTCGTTCACGGACTGGTAGTTGAGTTGCTTGTAGAAGATAGTCACCTTGGCAATGTCCTTCCTGTATTGGAGAAAGGGAGCAGTTAGCAACGGCGGGATGGCCACATGTCATTCACCTGGCGGAAGGTACTGCGGGCATTCTGGTCTCGATTTTACACGCTGATTGCTAGGCAATAGGTTCTGTCACTCACTCAAGCTTTCCTCTTGTGGGTGTTTAACATGAGCTTGGAAAAAGGTTAGAGAAGTGACTGTCTTACAGTGCTGTGAGGAGAGATGGGAAGTTTATTGGATGACCCTGTACATTTAACAGTTGGACTTGATCTTAAAGCTCTTTTCCAACCTAAATGATTCCGATTCTATGATTTTTCCCTTGTCCTCCCTTTCCAGTCTAATAAATTCTGCAAGGATGAAGAGTTAACCCATAGTTTTAACAGGAGTACCTTCTCGCAGCGACTAACCTGTTGCTGGTAGAGTTATATCCATTCTGATGCCTTAGTGCTTGGCGGATCCAGTCCTGCAGCAGAGTATACGTATGTTACTGGCAATCCTGTCTTCTGAATTTTTGCATGTTTAATATTTTGTAAATGTAGATTTCATAGGCAATAAAATGGCTATTGTGAATAATAAAAAAGGATGTAATTGATTGGTTTACAACATACAGCGATAGCTATCAAGTAGTAGCTGTATTTGCCAGAATAGCAAGGAAATACACACTGATATTTTAGGTGTGTATAGTATTCTGGTTCTTAAATTCTGCTTTAATGGCAACCCCACCAAATGATTTCCTCTTTCTAAATGCATTGGTTGTATTTACAGCTACATTATCATCCATTTCACATGAATTAATTACCTGGTCACACAGCCTGAATGCCCATTTAACATTAGAACATGAGAAATGGCGAGAGGTCATCTATTGACTCAGAGAGTTTCCATGGCAGCCCTGCAGCACCTCACAAACAGTAATAAGTGAGTTGTTACACCACAACACCCACTGGAAGCAGAAGGTCATTAGCACCATTTTGGAGGTGGGAACTAAAGCAGTGAGGTGAATTGCTGAAGGTCACAAGGAAGTTTGGATTAGAACTGGAATTGGACGTGCCTCTCTAGCATCTTAGTCTGGCGCCTTCACTACAGGGTCATTCCTTTGGGTCCAGGTTTTGGACCAGTTTGCTTTATTTGCCATTTCCATTGCTGCTGCCTGAGACATTGTTTTCACCCTTAACTTTAATGTCCCAACAGGCACAGTAAATACAGTATCCCCTCTAAACATAGCAGTTGTCTGTATGGACTACCTGAGACTTCGCTGATGGCCATTTAGCTGTTCCAGCAGACACCTTGTACAGTGATTCCCTGATAAGATAAAAATGGAGATTATGATCACTATGACTCTTGGCATTTAAAAGTAAATACATGAAGGAGTTTAACAATGCTAACTACTTGCCCAAAGCAGAAGTTGTGGGGGCAGCTCTTGAGAACCTTGGAAAAAGCTTTGTAAGTCAGATTAGAAAATATAACCAGAGGTTGCCTGAAAACTGTTCAGGTTAGGAGGAAAACTAGAATGGTTTCAAAATCCTGACAACTTGTCTTTGATGCATTCAAACCCAAAATATTTGATATTTTGCTTTAAAATTATGTCTTTCAATTTTGAAATTGACCTACAATAAAAAAGGCGATCCAAGAAAAGTAATATAGATTGAAAAATGACACAAATGATTTCGTTTGGGCTTAATAAAACATTTCAGTAGGATCAAAACAATTTCCCCTCTCTGCTGTCATGCACGCACAAAGTTCTTATTTAATTTGTCCAATGCTGTTATTTTTTTTTCCTTTCTCAGCATTGGGGTTCAAACATCAAACCGAAATCTCTGGTTCAGAAAATGTCATAATTCAGTCAGCCAGTTAATCCATAATTTTTCCACTAAGCTGCCTACGTTTCCACTGGTGTAATTTTCCTCTGCAAGCTGGCATTTATCGTGCTCTACTTTTGTGACCTACCGGCAAGGCTTGGGGCACTGGTCAAAACAATTCAGGTGATGATTTCTGAGCCTGTTGTACAGCTGGTAAAAGCAGTGACCTGGTGAAAGAAATGGGAGGAACACCCTCAGACACTTCGTCAGGAAATGGAAGGCTACCAAATGGAAGGCTACCAAAACCTCTGCCCTCACTTGGCCTTCCCAAGCATACAGCACTCTCTGAGAGAGACTTGGTTTTGCCACGCTCTCACTTTGGGATGGTTCCAGATGGCCGAGCTAATCACCCGTGTGCAACGTAGGTGCCTTCCCTGGAAGGATATGCTGAGGATGGGCCAACCAGAAAACCAAGAGAAGTTACTCAAAGCTTTGTCTTAACACTTATACTGGTAACATGAAAGAGCTTGAACCTATATTAACGTCCTTACTAAAGGGACACTTGATAGCATCAAGATTTTTGATGCACTGAGTTGATATCCATGCAAATACACAGAAAGGTGTCTGCCATCTGGCTGGATTCAGTGATGTGAGAAAACAGTCTAAGCAGGAAATAGGCACAAAGTAGAAGGGCAGTAACCTAAGGAGTCACGTCACCAGGGACTATTGTAGGAAGAAGTCCCCTTCCGACAAGGACGGGACAACAGTCTTTTGCTCTTACCCCACGCAGGCTGCTTATTGTAGTCACAGTATTCGGCACCAGGAGGCAGTGGGTAGTAGTAGTAGCCACAGCCACATTTTCGAACCATTATGTTCTGAGAGCCGGAATGCAAACAAGCCTGGTAAATAAAGAAGGCATGAAAGATTGGATAAACCAGAAACTCTCAAGTGCCCATATCTTCAGTCTGTAGCATGCAGCTGCTAGGAGATAATGATTTTGTTACTGCAAAAAGACACCAGCCATTACTAGAGCACGATGATGCAAAAGGTTTTCACTTTTCATTCCTTGTCTTTAGCTCTGAAAACAGTATTGAATTCAGTGAGATAGAATTTTCCCCACCTGCCTTTCTCATTGTGCCCAGTAACATCTCAGTTAAACAGCCCAATCTTCTAAAACCAGGAGCAACTGCTTACACAAATAAAGACCTGATGGGCCAAGAATGTCCTACTAGAACATTCCAGCTGTCTCGACCACTCACGGTCTGATCTATCTTGTGGTACAAGGAGACAAGAGCCCCAGTGTCTGGGACTGAGCATCCCCCGCTCAGTAAAACGCATTCTGAGTTATAACGCCCTGTTTGTGAGCTTCTTTTCAGAGGGGTGTGAGTCTCTCTGTTATCTCCAGCAATGAACCTGCTGATTTGTAAAAGCTCTCTGGAGAGTAAGGTATGACTTGTTTGCTCTTCATCCACTCTGAAGAAGCTGGGGCCTCAGCCAGCTGCTCTGACAATACCTGCAGGGTGTAGGAGTTGTTGTATAGGAGTTTAACGTTCACATCATTGCCATTAGTCGTGCATTTCCCATAATTGCCACCCAGGCGATTCACCTCATCCTGTGGACACAGAAAAGAGGCCTGAGTGATTAGGAGCTTTAATTGGACTTAGCCATCACCATCTAAACTTAACTGGATGGAGCATCATATAAAGGACAGGAAGTGTAGCAATATATGTGAGTAGCCAAGCTATCCCTTGCTAATAAAACATATGCAGTAACATGGCAAAGGTAGGAGAGTGCACGTGGTCAGTCACTGTGGTTTAGCTGACAGGCAGTAACTCATCATGTCAAAATAACTAAATCACTTCTAAATGTTTGTTCTCATCCTAATATACATATGCAGGCCCCCTGTATAGGGCTGGAACGAGGTGTAAGAGCCTTGGTGTAAAACAAATCAGGGCCCAGTGTGTTGGGGACCAAATGGCCACTTGCCCATTTGGAATAATGTTGTTTTACCCACAAGAAGCTGAGCACAGTGAAGAGAGAAAAGAGGCTTGCGTAAATGTACACGCACAGTCAAGAAGTGAACACAAGAGTCCCACAGGTCCGTTGTATGAGTCAGTCACAGTGTTCAGCTCCTCACAACTTTCTACAATAAGAAGGAAAAGAAACAATGCTCTTGAGCAAGTGGCGAACCTGCTGAATGCCTATGGTAGTTGCAATGCCTGGTCTGATGTCAAAGCCTTCATGCTCAAGGAATGGTGTCTGATTGTGGTTGTGTATCATCACTTTCACACCTGCTACTGTAGACAGGAGTGGGATGTGATCCTTCTGCTCTGCTTTCAGGATAAGGGAAAGTCCTGTAAACCAAAGAAAAGGGAGGCATATAACAACTTATTTGGGGCTAAAATAGGAACACCACTACGTCTTGAGTTCTCAGCACTGATCAAATTGCTGTCTCAGCTGACAGAAGAGCCATTCTTTTTTCTTAGAGACCTGGTGAGGGGTCAGGTAGTGACTGCACCAGCCTATTCCAAAACTGTAATAATATTCTGCTTGAAAACTAAAATAATATTCTGCTTGTTAAAAGTTAAGATACGGCTGATATGGCTATCATATACATGTGGCTAGCGAAGCAAGCAAATACAGCATACAATTTATGCCACCAGACTAAAAGAGAGGACTCTATGTCAGTGAGTCATGTATAAAAGACATATTTAATTCAAAACTATATCAACTTTAGCTCTTCCTCCCACCCTTTGTCAAATAACATACCGTAAGGAATTCCTGGTTTCGTAGCTGTCCAAAAAGGGTCTGTTCCCTTGCTGTTAAAAGTATAGCAGCTTCCAAAGACGGGGTGGTGAAAGTGAACATAGTCACTGAAACCAAGAGAGATTTTGATGGGTTTTAATACAAGTATAGCAATACCTTTAGTTCTATGGAGGATGTGTTTTGTGTACGTCTGTGTGTGTATGTATGTACAGGAGTGACTATAGGACAAAGTTCTTAATTCACTGGAGACAAGGAAAAAAAATCAGGTGCACAGGGATTCACTGCTCACCCAAAGTTACAGCCAGAGTGGCAAACACAGGAGTCAAATTCAAAGTTCTGACTTGCTTTTCCCTCCACCAAGCAGACTAATTTTTTCCCTGCTTTTTCCAACCAGGCAGGTTGAAGTTCTATGCTTTAATCAATAGGACAAACCTATTCTGTGCTGCAATCAATTAGAGAAACAGATTCTCTCTTTCCTTCTTTTCTTAAAAATTATACCACTTATTATGATCATGCTGAACTTCCCTGGCCAAGTCAGTCTCCACATTCCATCAGCTTATAAAAGTCCTTAAGAAGAATTGGATGAACACATGTACGAAAGTGACAGTGCTCCCCATCAAGTGCACAGACGGAGATATATTACATGAAAGCATCAGAAACACCAAGTGCAGAACGTAAGAGTCAATTGCCTCCAGGAGAGGTAAGACAGGACCTTATCTTGTAAAATGATCTAAACCAAACTTTGCAGACCCCTCTTCTCTTTGCTGAAAGTGCTCAGAAAAACACTTAAATTTGCCTTCTGCTTATTCTGTGTCATAGCTGAGTATATTGCTGTTAACTTTGTTCAGGTCATCAGCTGGAAACAAGTAGGCCAGCAAAAGGCTCAGGTGTGCCGGAGGCACAGCATTGTCTTGGATGGTGTTGTATTTGGAAGAGCTTCCAACAGTGGAGACTGTTGCATGCGGGAAAAATAAGGTACTCCTTCGCCTTTGGTACGTGCAGCAGGCTCACTTCTTTACCTCTATGGACAAAAGGACGCAAAAAAGACCATCTGACCCTTTTGGCATTACCGAGTCCTCCTGGCATAATAGTTGAGAACAATCCTTGTGCTCAGGGGCCAAGTGTTACAGTAGAATCGCGAGAGCCTTCTTCCCCTTTTCTCACCCCTTTTCATTGTTACAGCAAAAGGAGATCCCACTGTTATCCACTGGATATCTGAGGATTCCTGCTCCTTTCCTCCCATGCAGATAGACATTCATCATTTACCATTCAATACAGTCAATGCATCTTTGCACCAGTAAAGGTTTCATTCC
>NW_009649449.1:2926035-2990207 GCF_000708025.1 Charadrius vociferus | reverse complement strand
CCTAGGACACTAACTCACTCATAGAGGTAAGTCATGGCAGAATGCTAATATCTAGGTTCCTGGCCCCGTGCTCTAACCATGAAAAGCTGTTCTTTCTTCCAACAATTATTGCCTCAAGAAGTAACATACCTGGGTCTGCAGGGCTCCCCATCATACTGGCAGGAGTAGACCATATCTTCTATTTGCTCCTCATGATCAGAAATGTTGATGATAACTGGGAGCTGGGACATGATATTCATGTAGTGAAACCTGTACCATTCAAGAATTGCATCCATCCCAGATGGATAGGTCTTGTAGAAGCAATTCCCACCTGTGGCATTGCACTGGAGAAAAAGAAGAGAGGGGCCATTCAGCACAGCCAGGACATGACAGCCTAAAGGTAACAGAGATCAGGGGGTAAAGGAAATACTGGATACAGGGACAAGGGGAACCCTTGTTTTTCCATAAAGTGAAGTCTCTGATCATTTCAGTTATCACAGAATCACAGAATAGATGAGGTTGGAAGGGACCTCTGGAGGTCACCTTGTTATGTGCTAAGCACCTTCTGTCCTTGGAGCTGAATTAGGTGTGCTACTTCATCTCAGGGGAATGAGTGCAGGGGAAAAGAGACAGGAGAAGAAAGCTGACAAGCAAACTCAAGTACCCTGGGAGAAGTAAGGACAGGGCTGGTGGGAATTTTCTACAACCCATGAATCATGAACCAACTGAGACACTTTCTTTGTTCTTACTCAGGCGTTAGGTGAACACCCACAGATTCTGGTGAAAGTGTGCCTGCTGAAGGACTTCAGGATAAGGCAGGACGATAATAATCAGGCAAAAATTGCTGGCCCTTCAAGCCACGTCAATCTCTCTCATAGCTTCTGCTCTTAGACCTACGTAAACCCTGTTTTTCGTATGAAGAATCTGAAGCATTTGCATTCTTCTCCAAAGTGACAGATACACATTTATTGTATTCATCCTCTTGATTAGTTGTTGCCATCTTTCATTTTATCTGCAACATTTCTAGTGCCCCAGTACCACAGCATTTAGATACTGAAGGAATCCTCACATGTTGTTTCTCTGTTATTTCTAGGCTCTCCTGCTAAGTCCAGATTTTTTGTGTATTTTTAGAAAGGGGTACAATGATTCCCATAGCTTGTTGCTACCATTCTCTGAGGAACTTGTTACTACCAGAAAGGCTTTACAAGTGGGTGGGCTGTGTAAGATCATTGATTGCTATTGTTTCACTTCACAAGAATCCTGTCAATCGGCATAAACTGTTAGAGGCAGGGATGGACTCTCCTGAAACATCCTCCAAGCTGTCATTACACAGCACTGAAACTAGCTATTTTTTCACATTTTTTGAATGTACCTTGTGAGATCTTTGTCAGGCCCCTGAGTCAACTGTTAGACCTTAATGGCTCTGAGCAGCCTCACCTGGGGCCTCCACCCACAGCCTCCATCTGTGGCCCCAGGAGCTCATTTAAGCTCACCCCGGAGGGTTCAGCCCCTCTTTGGGCTGTGCTGTAGGGCTGCTGCTCTCCAGCTAGGCTGTTGCTGTGCTCCTGCCTCACCGTGGACCTTGTCGATCCAGTGGGCTAACTTTGTGGCCTGACCTTAAACCTGCCTCATCACCACGAACTTGCCTAATGAGCTGGACTCTCGGTTGGACCTGGCCACCATCTGTGCGCTTTCCCTGCTCGCTTGCTCAGGTACTGTGGGATGGGGCCCCATCCTGCCCTGCTGGCAGGGTCTCCCTCTGCCCCTGTCCCCTGGGGAGCAGCCAGTCCTTGCTGCTCCTGTCTGTAGCCAGGTTAAAGTCTTGGAGGACACACACTTACCAGCCTGAAGCCCACGCTGGAATGCTTCCTCCCTGACCTGTTAGTGTTGTCAAACATTCTCAAGAGTGAGAAGTTCTGGCTCAGCTTGAAGCTGGATGTGCTGAGATTGCCTATGTTTGACAAGTCTTTTACACGGATATTTTTGTCATTCATGTGGAATAAGCTGGCTGACGTCTTGATGCCATACAAAAAAGTGATTGATTCCTCTGCCATGCGATCCAATTGAACCAAATGTTCACTAACCAGTTCGAATCTGCAAGGAACAGAAACATCAGCTATTTGTGAATATCCACATTCCTATTAGACAAAAGCACTTTATTTTATGCACCCTCACAGTATCTACAGAAAGGCTACTCTCCTGGTCTCTGCAGACCTTGATGTCTGTGTGAGAAAAGTCAGCAATTATGGTGCCTGTGCTTAGCATGCTCAACTTCAATAAATTAATTTATTAGGAGCTCCAGTAGCTGCATTTCCAGTTGCTGGGTCTTCCACTGAAAACCTCAGAACTTGTAGCTGTGCAGCATCAGCTGCACAAACTGGCCTTTCTGTCAGCCAATTAGATAATTATTCCGAGGAAATTACATAATTCCTTTACTATGTAATTTGAAACTTCTCAATAACTGGGCACTACTGTGTGAGCCTTGTTTGACAAGCAGAGCCACGCAGACTTCCACAGAATTTGTATTGTTTCCTCAAAGACGTTCTGTGGTACGAAAAACCAAGCAGAATCAGCTCTAGCATGCAACATTCCAGAGATGGATAGTTTATTTGGGAATGAATACACAGAGTAGCCACGTTTTTCAGGGAAACACTGTTTTTATCAGAGCGCAAAATCAGTTAGCAGCTTGAACCAAGTCACAAGGTAGAGTTCCCTCTATCCTGAGTCAGTGCATGAAATAAACTGCTACATGCTGTTGCACAATTCCCAACAAGATCTTATCTTAAAACCAGTTTGGAAATAACAATAGTCCCTTTCCACCTCTGTGAGGCAGAGAGACCTCCCTCTACTACCTTCAGCCTGCTCCAGGCTGCAGTCATACGGTTGCTGACCCTTCCTGAACCCTTGTGAGTGTAAAGACATGACCGTGGCCAAGGGGAAAGCAGAGGTTACCTGTACGGGTCCAGATTGCAGATGGTAATTGCTGGAAACATCTTGGGCTCTGAATGCATTGACATGGTCAGGACAACAGGGTAGGCCCAGTACTGGCTGAACATAAGTGCAAATTGCCAGTATAACATGCCAAAGCTGGCAAGTAAAAGCAGAGTCCAAAAAGCTGTTTTCATCCTGTTGCTGTCCGAGCACACAAGGCGGATGGTGCCGTGGATTGTTGTGTTCTTACAGAAGAACTCAAACATATCCTTGAAGGAATCGTAAAACTCAATCAAGCCTTCTTTCTTGTCGTCTTCTTCTCTTGCCACTTCCTGCTCCATCCTCTAAGTCTGTTTCTGTTCAACAAAAAAAGAAAAAAAAAAAATCTTATTAGCTTGTTAGAAAGACCATGGCCAATCTATGGACTCTTGCAAACAGGGCAGCGATGAGTTTGTTGTTAGCAAAAACTGAAAATAGCTGTAAGCTGGCACTCATCTGGCTTTCCAGAGTTTGGACACCAGGAAGTAGCAAAGAAGTCAAGTATTTGGCGTATTGCTGCCTCAGTAGCTTGAGGGATTCCACCACACTTACACTATGACTGCTCTGTTAGTTTGGATAAGCAAAGTTAGTAGTGACTAATACACAAGTTGCTGAGAAGTCTGCAGCCAAAGGGGTGTGTAGTTTCTTCTTTCGAAGAACACCAAGGACCAACACTTAATTCTGAAACATTGTGCTTTGTGCACTAATACAGATCTTTCAAGTGAATGAAAGGGACAAACTAGAAATATTAATTACTACTATTAACAGAAATTTTGCCACGTATCTCTTACATAAATAGTTTCTTCCAGGAATCTAAAAATCTTCTCTTTCTTTCTATTTTTGCAGAAGTGAAAAGAAAGCACAGAAACTGAAAGTCACCCCAGAAGAATGGCATAACTGGAAATCAAAATCCGTATCTCCTTTGTCACAGTAAGTGAAACATTTACTATGCTACTCTCGATAATTTCAGACTTTATGCTGACGAAAAGTATGAACTTTATTTCTTTTAGCCAGCACAGACTGAGGACTTCTTCATGGGTTTTAGTACCACTTTGGGACACGGGACTTAATGTTGACGTACTTCCACTTACTGAACATGACATCGATTCCTGTAATACGTGAGTTTCCAACATTACAGCACTCTGTGAATCACCCTACCTATTATGCTATTAAGAGAAGTTTACTGAGTACAACACTTTGGTCCAACCTTAACTCCAAATAAAAACCTTATAAATACAGTAACAGAGTTTGAAAACAAGACAAGGAGCACACAAATAACTGAAAGAACTGATGCAAGCGGGCGCTTTGATAAGGAGATGAAAGCTCAGGCCCTTTCCTGAGTTATGGGCCTTGAAGCGTTTGGTAGCGGCTCAGTCCGAGGTGCCACTGAGGTTGCCACAGCTCAGCTGATACACGCTACTGCCCTGACCTGCAATGCCTTCACCTTCATCTTCACCCCCCGTTTTAAATGTGGCTTTATTTCAAAGGTTCTTAGAATAGGACTCATCAAAGGAAATGATATCTTAGAGTCACTAACTGCTAAGACTGCCTCTTCAGCATCCCTAGTCATGTCAGAAGGATTAGGAATAATCCTTAAACAGTGAAGACCACTCCAAAAGCTTTACAATACCCTAAAAAAGTGTATCATCTGACAAGGAAACCCAGTTTATCACAACTTATTTTCCCCAAAGGCCATAACACATGCCATGTTTGTATTTTCTAAGATATTATTTAACAATAATACAAAATTAACTCAAAGGCAAATGCACCCCCTTTATACCTTTATAATTAAACATGACAAAGGATTTTTTTTCAAATTTCTTAGATATACTTGCCATTGAATAAGTACAGGCAGCCCAAGCAAAGTGAAATATTAAAAAAAGGGCACGAACAATTAAAAGAAAACATGCGTGACAAAGAATTAGAGTGGGAAATTAGCAATTCCACTTTTCCTATAAAGAAACACTGTTTTCTGCATTGTGCGTATATGGTTAAACTGTTACTCCCACACAGACCACCCAGAGATGGAATACTCTGAACCACTGGTTCCAAATCTTACCAGCCAACCTTACAGCTGAAGGCTTACATCTGAATGCGTTTTGACTATTTGTGGCAAACTCCAGAAAAGAATCCATGGTAGTCTTGCTACCCCCTATTGTTGCACAATTTTCAGATTACATTTTTATGCTAAATCATATGTTCAAACTTTATCTTATTCAATCCTTTCTTTCTCATTTAGATAAGAATAATTGAAAATAAGCCTTGCAGTGTATGTTAAGAAATATATTGGATGAGTCCTTAAATATTTATAGTATTTTAAGATAGAAATTAAAATTGTGTGAGACTAAACCAGGAAAATTTACTTTGTTACTATTGTATTCATCTCACTAGTCAGCCTTGCTCTAATGAGAAAAGGCAAATAATTACCATGAGAGAATGCTAAATCAAACCTATCAAACACACTTTTTATATGTATAATTTTGAACCTAAAAGAACACCTGTAAACATTCAAACCCTGGCTTTCAGACACAATCCACAATTTTCAGCCATTCTGACTTGTTTTTTTAAGGCTGTGGCTAGTTAGTTCATACCATTTGAATCTACATTCTTAAAATAACTAGAAAGAAAAAGCCTATGATAATGTAAAGTAACGGAGGGAATATTGCAAAATGCGCATGTGTACAGGCAACAGAACATCCTCTCTCCACTGGTTTCCCCGACCAGCCTACCACTAATTTATTTAACATAGCAATTGCAGTCAGGGACTTAACAAAACATGTAACAGCAACGGTGACCAATTGCCTGTCCTGCCTGTGGGAAGTGCCTGGAGAGAGGCTGCAGGTTATAAGAAAGTCAGCAGAAGTTATACAGCGGTGGCAAACAAGTATATGTTCATGTATTATCACAGCAACCCAATGCTCAACACATACTAAACACTTACACATGAATGTCACGTAGACAAATATTTAACCATGTGTATAGGTATCTATAGCTACATATCAATCATACATATATACAGAAATACACAGCAAACCAGCTCAGACCAAACTGCAAAACACCCCACTGTACCTTGGCAGAAACTCTATCTTTGAGTGTTTAGAGTAGCCACTAAACTCAGCCTTCGGCTTTGTCCTGACCAGAAGACAAGTCTTGGTCCAGAGGTCTGAGATCTCCTTTTCCACCTGAAGCTCCATGGGAGCTGTCCAGCCTATATGGATCAAATCGATGACATCAAAAGGGGCAGGACTTAAGAAACAGATCATGGAAATTATTCAAAGCATGATGCAGGGAATAATAGGAAGTGAATGAACTGGACAAACTAGTTAACATTAAGGTTACGCTTGAGTTAAAGTTGGTTTGAGTGGTGGTGCTGTGTTCGTTTCTATTTCTCAATGGCTAGGATAGTTTTTTAGCCAACATTTTTATAAATACCTAGGGGATTAATCATGGATCCTGTAAGGTTCTTTCCGCTCTGAACTTTCCCATCAAGGAATTAGCTTTCTGACTTCTTTTGATGGTTTCCGGAGGCTTGCATGATCACTAGTAATTGAAGCCATTAAGGTTTCCACAGGTGTGCTTGAGGAATTACATACCTCAGTGTAATCTGAAATGATCAGCTACTCAGTCTAAGGCACACGTGGCCGTGGATTTCTTCCTGCTTCTCCAAAACTATTGCTCATCTGCAGTGGGCTATCCCATACCCATTAAGAATATAACTCTTCAGATGTCAAGACTTGAATAGACTAAACGCACCGTGATACTCAATTTGAATCAGAACACCCTGGTTTTGTAATACTGCTTAGTTAAGACTTGCAAAAGTCTGCGTACGTAATGCAGAAGGAGATTCAGAATTCTGGGACTGCTAAAACACAAGCATCTCAGATTGCCTGCTTAATTAGTACTGACATCTGCCCAGTTGGAAAACAGCTCTGCATTGGTTTTTCAAGAAGCTTGTTATATGAAAATATTAATACTTGGGGTATGGATAATGTTTGGAGCCCCAAATCAGACCAGCAGAGCTCCTGTCTCCCTTTTAAAATTGGCTGGAACCAGATTTTCTTTTACATTGGAAGTTGCGAAATACTGTCATTTGCAAAGACAATTGAAATTTCTTGTGAAATTGAATTCAAAAAGAAGGGAGAAAGGAAAAAGATCAGGGAAAACACACTCTTCAGTTTTTGACCAATTTCAATCCTGTTTACATTTTTAACAATTGCGTTGTGCTGGATTTTGTTTTAGAAAACCAAAACATGCAGAACCTTCATATCAAATTTGAAAACAGCCAGTATTTTGGGGTGTAAAAATTAAACTTTTGATTAAAAAAAAATAATCCAACTGGGTCTTGAATGAACGGCTACAGCAGAGCCACTTGTCACTGATCAACGAAGAGGTAAGCAGCTAAATTCTTATGAAAAAACTCAGAACTCTGAAAACCTAATTCTGTCAATCCGTTTATTTGTCCCCCACCCTTCTTTCTCTCTTCATTTTATATTGTGCAATAGAAAATGGCAACAATAAATCCTTGACAATGAAATTATTGCACAATGAACATACACAAGACAAATTCTGTTGCTTCATTATGGCTGCAGGCTTCAGTGTAGAGATTCTCTGGCAACACATCAGAACAATACCTTCTGAGCCAGCCATGAATTTTTCCTGCAGGAAATGGAGAAGAACTGGATATGCAGACAACGCTGACCCTCAAGCAAGATACCATTTCTGGTTGCACTTGCTCATTTGTTATCCTGTATCCTGAACTGGGAGGAGAGGGGAAGAGAACTCCTTCGCTGGTTAAAAAGTAAGTTGGTGTTTCTTTCAAAATACAGAAACAGATTATGGAGATAACATTCATGAGAAAGTCCTTTGGGGTTGCAAAAAGGCTATGCTAGAATTATTTTCAGTGGGACAGAAATATTTATTAGTGCTCATAGTACTGTAATGGAGGGAAGGAGTAAGTATATTGCATGCCCTGTACACCAGCAGCAAATGTCAATGGCTGAGTACACCCTCTGGACGAGTTGCGCTTTACACAGAAGGATGTCTCCCACACTGTAAGTTTTCAACCCCCCTTCCCTGAATTACAATTTGTTCCCCAGTTGGGCATAAGGGAATCACAGCCCATTTAGTTGACCAATACAGGTAAACAAAACAAAGGGATCTTGTCATTATGCTTTCAAGCTTTTACATGGCTGTCACATATTAAAGGAACTGTCCAGACTCCACGCTCGACCCTTGGCTCTACACTAGCCTTGATTATTGTGCATACTCACCATGGATGAGAATACAGTTCTCACCCATTTGATAAACTGCTGAAACAGAAAAGAAAACCACGACTGTACAAACATGCCTTTGAATACGTGCCTGTCTTAGTATCCGCACCAGCTCAGAGTAACAGGAGAAAGGCACAAAGAGTATCCTGCAGGCAGAGAGAAGAGCCTTTAGCTGCTTCACATGGCCCAAAGAGTTACCCAGTGAATTAATGTTCCTTGTGGAATGGACTCCGGCACGTAGGGAAATCTACTACCAGGCAATCATTTTTTTTTATATCTTTGAATATTTCCTTACAGTTGGTGCACGTGAAAAAAAGTTTTGTTCGCTACAGAGCAAACCTCTCTCATAACACTGACTTTGGCTGTCATTAGACCCTAAGCAGATGAACAGCACGATGTTCAGCATGTAGAATATTCAGTGCGCCTGCCCCTTATTACATTTGCTGTTGGTAGAGGCTTGAGTGAAAGAGTCACAGAGATTAAACTGGAGAAGCTTAGTGATGATCTCCAGCTAGTCCCTCTTGCTGTGACTGGCCAGTCCTCTAGAGCTCAACTATTAATATTTTGTCCTATCTCATTTTCAGAGTCCAAAACAAGAGGTGCCACACTGTCTGGACTTCTTGTCAGAACACTGAATTGCAGTGAGGTGAGTCTGACCAGACAGATAAGAGCAAATCACACTCTTTTTGGCTTACACAGGAACAAGAGAGGACACTTTAGCGACTCATTCATGAAGACTTTCCTGGTTGGTTGGAAACTGCTTGCACTGAGAAGCTGAGAACAAATTAGCAAACTGAAATGAGACATCAAAATCCCCCCACTTCCAGCAGCCTTCCCTGCCGCCATACCATACTCTAAACTTCACTGTAATTTGCTGTCCACTAACCACACACTGTCTTTCAGTTATTAACTTTCTCCCTTGCTGCATTTGTTTCATATTATCACACTCTCTCACACTTAAGTGTTCCATTACTATTATTCCTCAACTCATCTGTGTCTTCCAGAGATTCCCTACTCTTTTCTCTACACTGTTCTTCAGTCTGTGAGCTGAGAAAAGCAGCTTTGGGCATCCACTTCCTCTAGCAGTGGAAGGGATAGGGAGCAGATCCTGCACCCTCCTGCCTTCAGCAAGCTTTGTAGATCTACAGTATAATCTTAATTTTTAGCAAATCTTGCTTTACTCACGTCACTTGTTCCTGCATGAATGGCGTTTATTCTCCTGGAACGCTCCAGGATACTCTGTCAAACCATCTTCCCACATTTTCTCTCATTACACAGGACACAGCATACCAACCCAGTTTTCCTCTCTCCGAAATCGGTGCGACTTGTCTCCTCTGGTTTTGTGGAAACTCCCTCACAGAGCTTTCTTCATGGCCACTGGATGAGCCAGTCTATTCCTCCTCCTCCCACTCACAGGCAGACAAACTTCTGCGGGCAACTATAGAAAAAGGAAACTCCCAGTGTTTCTTTCCTCTTTGCATCTGTTGGTGGGCTGTGCTGTGTATGGACTTGAACCGGCACGCATCAGGCTCCTGTATTTTTTCCCAGTTCTTACTAGCCAGAACCACCTTGTTGTGTTTTCAAAGCAAAACACAAAATTGTTTCTCTGCTGTCCTACTGGAGAAAGGAGCAGTACTCAGAGGTATTATGGAAGTGCTGACGGCTTGTTCAGTCCTATGCAAGAGGCAGAACAAAGGCAGTCCCTGCCCTGGAGAGCTTTCAAACATTGCTTAATGTCTCCTTTTGATCCTGCCCCAAATGTTGCTGAACTAAGTCTGATTTTCAGGCGTTTTCCTCGTCTCCTGGCATCTCCGTGTTGAAGCTCTGTTCACCGAAATGTCTTCTGGGAATTCCAAAGTTTATTGCTTTGCTTGTGTGATGCTTTGAGCTGTGGCTGAGGGGGATCTAGATCTTGAAACCACAGTGAGCTATGCCTGCAGAAATAGGGATAGCATTGGTGTACCTCGGCGTCCCTTTTGCACTGGTTTGCGTCCAGCCAAAGCAGCTTCAACTGCTGCAGAGGCTGCCAAACCTGCTCAAGGAAGTGGGCAAATGTGCCTTAACTTGTGCTGAGCTCCCTAGTGCTCTGGTTTTACCACCAGCAGTGCCTGAGTTAGCAAGACTAAAGCTCGCTGGCACATCCTTACAAACCCCAGAAATCACAGCAATGAGCACATGCATATTCTGCTGGTCACCAGCCATTTGAACATTCCTTAATTACACCTCTTGTTATGAAGAGGCCCCACGTAACCCCTGCTTTTCGTTAAGCCTCCACCAGAGGCGCATAGGGTTAAAAATGCAGCCTCAGTAGCAAAATCCTGCTTGCTTCCAGTACGACCAAGCATTCATTTCCACTCACTCACCTTTCTGAGTAAGATGTCTGTAGCTGCTCCTGTCATCCCTCTGGGATAACACCTGCTTTTTTGTTTCTCTTCCTGTTCTCGTTTCTTTAGTCACAGGCCTTCTTAGATGATGTTCTGCCTGTTCAGACCTGTCAACCCCTCAGCCAATTTCAAAGATTCACAAGCTGGTGAAATCCTGCTTGCTAGTGGATTCTTTTTTTTTTAATCCTATTCCAGCTCAGACGCAGTAGCTGTAGGAATGCTGACACAATTAGGACTGACAGAGGTTGGAGAACAACAGTAAAAGCTTCTTGTTCTGTGGACATGCAAGACGCAATCATCCTGGAATCACAGATGCCATAACTCCATCACAAATGAAGCCCAAATCTCCCCAAGCAGTTGTCCAATCTCCTGGAGAAAGTGGTAGATAGCACGTCTGGCTCCTCTCTTCTGGCAACAGGCAAGCAGATCTCCCCCAGCGATCCCTACTCCTCTTGGTACCCACGAGAGAGATTGTAATGCAATGCTTGGTAGCAATTCACTGAGGTTAATCAATCCCGTAACTTCAGGCTTTCCTATTGGGAACTAGAACAGATGTCAACAAGAGGAAGAGGTACTACAGTATGGCAGCTAGGAAGGAGGAGAATGAAGAAACCAGGAACAAACTGCGCAAGGGCAAAACAGTCATTAGCAAATCAGTAACTGAAACTAGCTATTACATAAGTGGCTCTGTCAGCTGTCATACCTCTCTAGATGGATGCTTTTTGGGTTAAATGCAGACACGATGCTATATTTTCCATCAGCAAGACCTGAAGGATTCCTTCACCTTCTCATAGAATAACTCTATCCATGCCTGAGTCAATAATTGCAAAGTCATAGACCCGCTGCCCCGAGAGCAAACGTACACACAGCTCTATACAGGCTACCAGTGCTGAAAACTTTAAAAAGCATAGCAATAATCCTCTGAATGCGCGTGAACCCTGAAGAGAAGACCTGGCTTTAAAAACCAGATAATTTTGTAACGTTTAAACGATGCCAAAGGCGATCCAAAATGCTAGGCCAATGTAAGGATTGCATAGATGACTTATTTTTGATTCATTCAAACTTGCAGAAGATTATCTGGGAGAGCCATGAATGTCTCTGTGCTCTGGGTCTGTTTGCTCTGATGTTTGGGGTGTGCTCATTCACATGGAAAGCACCGTAGTTAGCCTGTAAGCCCCACGATTTGCTATTAATCACTTGTTTTTATTTTTTTTTCATGCCCGGGAAAGCTTTACCAGCCAACCAAAGGGTAGAAATGCTGCCATGTGACCCGTACCTCACCATGAGTAATGTGGAGTGGATAGTCCACCTGAACAGCACAAATATTCCTGGTCTGACCTGTCTGTTCAGCACTAACAGAAACCCTCCACAGAAGTCCCTAAGCAAGCCCCAAAAGTTGGTTCCCCCAAAAGTCAGGAATGGTTTGTAACAAAAGGAGTTAAACTGGCCTAGTGATGTTTCCTCATGGAATTTACTCCATCAGCACCATATAAAACCCAAATAAAGGCAGAAGTCTACAAACTCTTCACAACCGTTTGTCCAAAGTCTATGTCCTGTTTGCTGAAGGGTCCCTGCTTGCCAAGGAGGTTTTGCCCAGTCTCTAGCATATTTAAAACAACTAACCCGTTTAAAACAAAAAAAAAACCCCAACCAAAACAAAACCCAAACGCAACAAGAAGATATTCAATTTTCCCTATTCACCAGAATCGCAAAAGTAGTGGTAATAAATACAAAACTCCACCCAGAGACAAGGGTAGAGTCTGCCACAACAAGGACAAAGAAATACCAACGTAAAGCCTTAAACTCTTGAACTTTTCTCTTCTCTTGCTGTGCAATCTTGGGCAAATCTTTCTGCCTCTCGCTGTTGCTTCATCTCTGAAATAGACATAATGACACTTTGCAGCACTGTTGAGAGGGTTAATTGGTGTTTGTATAAAGCCCTGGTGATGTAAGCTGCCATGTAAGCACGATGATGACTATTGCTTTGATACTGCTTGTTAATTGCAACAGGATGGGTTGTAGTCATGCTACAGTATTTAAAAATATGTTTTTAAGAGATATTCCTAGATTTCATCTCACATTTAAAGATGACCAGTACTTACTCCTGTATAAGACAAAGAGGTGACAGAACTCTTTGTGCATTTAACAATCCTGCAGGTACTTTCCAACAATGTGCAAGGGGTGCTGCCTGCATCAGACCCCTTATGTTTCAGCCTTTAGCTTTCAGCCTCATCAAATGAACTCCTTGCAATCTCTGTTGCTTAACAGAATAGACTCTCTTCTCACTTCATCAGCCTGAGAGGATAAGATCTTGAGATTATTTTCACTTCTAGGCCCATTTGTCATAGAGGTCTATAGATCAGGAACACTTGTAATTTGCATTTGCCATGCAGGCCATTTAATACACCTCCAGAAGTGAATGCACATCATGAGGGCTGATAACCTTTACCTGATATTTTTTCTGAAATCCTCTCTCCTCTCTGAGAGAATGCATTCACTCATCACACAAGGACTGACAGTTAGGTCTACAAGGCAAGGAACGCACTTCATTTTGAAAAGTGTCTTAACATAAACCACCCTAGTTTTCCTCATTATCCCTGGTAGTTTTGACTGGAGTCTTCCAGCAGGTTTTGGCAGCAAACACCAACTTCATATTCTATTCCGTTAAAAACCTGAGCACTGACTTTTACTTGATAGATCAGCGGCAATTACCTGTGAAACTCTGTTCAAGACACTCCCTGCTTCCCCATGCCCTGCTTTGCCACTGCAGCTACGTTAGCTCTTTGTCAAAGAACACTGTATATGACACATATCTGTGTACTAAAGATTAAACACAATAGTGGAGCTACAAAGAGGGTAAGATGGGGTTTGGTTGGGATGAACAAAAGCAGATTACCTTTGATCTGTCTCAGACTTCAGAATATGCCCTGAGCACTCCTTAGGAGAAGACTCTCTAGGACACATTGTCGTGAATATTCAGTGTAAATTGTGAGATGGAACATCATTGCGTTACTCTGAGTGCCACAGGAAATCAAGCCGTCTTGCTATCTTATTTCTGATAATCTGTCTGGCATATATTTGTTATTAAGATGCCCAGGGAATATGCTGGCAGACATAAATTCTAAACATTATTTGTACCAATAGTTCCAAAAGGCTTCCCTCCTCCTCTTCAAGCATGCGTTTTTCTGCAGCATCTCCAAAAGCTTGCATCAATAAGTGAACTCTTTATCCACACCTGAACTAATCAGAATCTGGCTGTAAAAGACTCCACGTGCTTTTACGCTCTGTCTGCTCCAACCATTCTGGTGGCATTCAGCGCATGCCCATTTCTCTTCGTGGACACAAAGGAAAAAACAGATCAGAAGGTGGAGTGGGAAAGCAAGGATTTACAACTCGGGCTAAGTTTAGCAGGTACTCTGTGTTGCTTAGTAAACTCTCTAAAGGAAGTATTTTATCATTGAAAGGCTCAATTCCTCCTTTCAGTACTGGAGACAATTCTTCTAGGTAAGGCAGAGGCATATTTGTGAAAGATATTTAGCAAAGCAGCCCATTTACTGAGGCTCATTTTGTGTCTAATCAGAGGAAAACAAACCACTGGTCAGCTCAGCCAGATCTTCCTGTAAGAACTAAATATTTTAAACAAGTTAGAAAAAATATTTAGACACAGGAAACTTGCCATGAAATTGCAAATGGTCTCTGTGAAGAATAATTTATCTACAGAGATCTATGTAGCGATTACCTAGCTTTAAAGGAAGTTCAGCAGTAACAAAACCACAGCCATTATTATGGCTTTTGAAGGCATACATCCATCTTGCAAGGTAATAGCTTAATAATGTTCTAATGCTAGGCATGCTGTACTTTGGATATACAGAGCAATGTAATCATACAAATGTCAAATACTAAAGAAGAGCATGCGGAAGCAGTGAAAGGCTCAGAGTGAAAGTGATGAACAGTAAGGTGAAACTGGTATGTCATACTATTTGCCTTTGCATCTTAAGGTGATGTCATTAGAAGGCCACTTATGGCCACTGATGGCTGTGTACCAATTATCGTTTCGGAAACACAGGATGGAGAGGTAAATGGGAACTGGACCCTGGTAATGGAGCTCCTTATCTAGTACCGGTGGAATAAAGAAGGAAGAGGACTGACCTTTCCTCTTTCTGACTCAGAAACATGCCAGAATTATTTTCTAAGTAATACTGTCTCCTTGTCAATCATCATAAAGGAGGTCACGCCCAACCTTAGCCAGGCAGGAGAGGAAATCAAAGGGAAAAAAGCCCTGGTTTCAGCAAGTTTATCAGGGATTTATGAGTGCTTAGGTTAAATTGCCTATCATTTTATTAGTGTCACCGAAGGCTGTCGGATTGCCTGCTGCCTTTCCAATTCAGACAGTAGAAAATGAAGTAAATCACAAAAAGGATGATGCCTGGGAACATTAATCTGCCCTATAAATGAACAACATTGATCATTATCATAACAGCAGTGACTATGGAAAACAAAGATTATGATTCATGTTTGGCACTTGCTGATGTGGAACCTTTAGTCCAGAGAGCTCAAAACAGGTGACACTCACCAAGTGATTAAGCGTGCATGCCTTCAGTAAAGCTAGATAAATAATATTATCCTTTCTTTATACAATAAGAAAAATGGAGCTTCAAAACAATTGAGTGATTTCCTCATGATCAACAATGAATCAGTGAGACTCAGGAGCCATCATAGCCCTTCTCTGAAATTCAAGATAATCGCCCATGTTGAAACTATTTATGAACAAGGTATCAGTTTCCACTGGGAAGGAAAAAAAAAAAAAAAAGACGACCAGTTTCCTAGGGAATCAAAGAGTTTGGGGAATTCTATAAAAGAATATAGTTCTACTAGATAATAATATACTATACTTCTGTAATACTATGAAGGAAACATGCACTACAGTGACAAGACATTCACTGTAGGAAAGTTACTCAGTAAAAGCCAGTAGGTAGTTAAAGCAATAAAACCCCTCAGAAGAACAAAGAACGAAAACTAAGAAAAACAAAACCACACAATACCTCTAAGTTGCCTTTTGGACAAAGACTGAAAGAGAGCCAACTTGGAAGCACTTTATGAGAAAAACGAAAACAAAACCCCCTACATTGTTTCATCCATCAATGAAGTGGAACTACTTTTAGATGGGAAATCAGCGAGATGTTTTAATGCAAATGACATTGCTCATAGTTTAGACCTGGAAGTGATACATCTCATATGCACTTGAAATTGGAGGGGAATTCAGGAAGGCAGGATATAATTACTTGAACTAAATCTGGCCAAGACATCATTAATGTCCTGTACTCTCATAAAAAGATCTCTGAAGGATTATTGGTCAAGGATATCTCTTGGTTTGAACGCAAGGTCAGACAGTGGAAAACATGTGATCAGTTAGTGCTGTGTCACAAACATGACCCTGGGACGGTGATTTAGTTTCTCAATGACACAGTTCTCATCTGCACGCAGTTAGTTAGAATTGCAGCACATTCACACCTTGGTGATGGAGAGCCAGTATAGATTGAACAGTAAATATCCTTCGGTCTTTAATGAGGTTCAGAATTCCAAATTTCATTTGTTGAAAGCCCCTCCCAAAAAGGAAAAAAAGCCAAACAACCTTGTAAATGTTCTGCATTCACCCAAAATACAGACATACACTTTAAAAAGTTAACAGTAAATACACTTCAGCAATATTTATTAATGCTTAAACACAGTAAAAAACCAAAACCCTAACTAAGGCCTTTCAGATAATAGTGTTTGGAACACACGTGTTACCTAGCACAAATCAAAAATGGCTTCACCTGCGTCACTGAGCTTCCTGCCCCATCTTTGGCAAACACTGACAATAGCCATGCTCATAAATGGTGCTCCCCTGCTCAATAAGAGAAGATGTCTCTGTGGTTTCCTGAGCTAAATCACCTGTTACTCATGGGATGAATTCTTCAATTGTTCAATGATTGTTCAGCTGCTACTTCTTCCTTAACAACATCCTAAAGATTCATTCTTTCCTTCCCCATGGCTTTGCAAAGGTTTAGCCACAGGCCTGACCGACTGCTAGATAGGATGAGGGCATGTAGTGATAGGACAAGGGGTAATGGCTTCAAACTGGAAGAGGGGAGGTTTAGATTAGGTATCAGGAAGAAATTTTTCACTGTGAGGGGGGCAAGACACTGGCGCAGGTTGCCCCGAGAAGCTGTGGCTGCCCCATCCCTGGAGGTGTTCAAGGCCAGGCTGGACGGGGCTTGCAGCAACCTGGTCTAGTGGGAGGTGTCCTTGTCCATGGCAGGGGGTGGGACTGGATGATCTTCAAGGTCCATTCCAACCTAAACCATTCTATGATTCTTCTAGCCCATTCAGATCAAGATTGCCACAGCCCCCTTTGTTCTGAGGCCCTGGAATATTTTTTCCCCATTTGCTCTCTCCTTCTGTGTTCCACCCAAGCTTCTTGCCCCTCTGTCCAAGTCCACCCTCACCTTTACTGTGCTTGGTAATCTCCACCCATATCTCTCCTGCTTGGGTGTAACACACCCAAACCTCCGTTTTCACTGATCGCCATGGGTTTTGCTTGCTCTGAATCTTGGTTGTATCTTTGGTAATGGAGCAAGCTGCCAGGCAGGATTTGCCCAGCACCTTCAGTTCCCTGAGGCCCCCTCTTCTAGCAGGTTGTCAGGCATGAGAGGCCACATGACACTCTTGCATTTATTCACTGGGCAACGATTTCTCTAATGCATCTTGTGCTTGTAGGCAGTAAGTTCTCCACAGTTACCAAATTCTGCCTTTGTACATCCAAAATATTTATGTGGTGCCGGTTAGCAGTGGCTTTAGACAGCAAACAAAATTAATAGATCAGTAGTCTCACTCTGCTACGTGTCAGGGAACACATTATACGGATATGTAGAGTAAGAAAGCACATGATAACTGACTGATCTTCCAATTCCACAGGCTATAGAGACCGAAACACTAGTAGGCCTAGAGGGTAGTTCTCTGTATTCAGAGTAGAAGTAAAGATTCCTGGGTTTTTTCACTACTTAAGCTGAGAGACCTATCTTGGTTATCTGAAGCAGCAATGGGTTTAATGGTCAACCCATGAGGTAACTAAAGAAAAAAACCTGCCCATTGAGTACATGAGTTATGCAGTTAGGTCCTCTCCCGATCCCACTGTAACGTGGCTGTCGGAAACAGGACTCGGGGACATTGCTTCCCCAACGATGTATCAAATGTCTTTCTGGGATAGAAGAACTTTCCATTTCATCAGCATCCTCAGTTCTGAGCAGCCTTGAGGCATCGCTGCTCTTCCAAGTGTTCTCTGTCTTTCTGGACAATCTAAACAGAGTCGCTCAGCAGCCACAGCATTGCCACATTTACTGGGCAAGATTATGTTTGAGTACATGTGAACACTAATTAACCATCAGTACATTCCTCGGGGTGCATTTTCTTTCTCAAATTATTTCTTCATCCACCAAGGTCAGCCTCAAAATACCTACATGACTGCGTCACGGAGTAGTGCAAAAAGTACTATTTTCATTTGATGGAGAAACTGAAGCAAAAACCTTACCGAAAGGCACCCGCCAATAGAACAAATTCTGATACCTGTTATTTCTATCTGAGCTGAAGAAAAAATCCTGCAATGCGAAAATCAGACAGCTACATATTTTTAAAGACTAATACAAAAGATCTGTGTTCACAAGCACATAACGATGCTTTCATGTCCTGTAATCACCCATGTGATCCTGCTGAGGACCCCTTAAAAAACTAAAAAAGAAGTCCAACCTTTATGAGATAGTGAACTGTCTCACTTGTCTCTGTCCTGGACTTAATCACTTTCCAAGTTAATTTAGCAGTATGTACTTATGTACTTGGTGCATTTAATGATTTAAAAACATACATTTGGAGCTTCTAGTGACTTCCCAAGCCCAAGTTTAAAATATGCCTTCAAGACATGATAGCAGTACACTAAAGATACTCTACACAGAGAGGAAACTCTATAGTGTGATTCATTTGCATGTTGGAAAACAACTGGGAAGAAAGAAACTACTCTGAGAAAGAAGTCTCATTCTACGCTATCATTAGTGTTGAGAATAACATACCAGAAAGATGAATGGAATGTTAATGACAACACACTTATGTATGAAATACTTTGGGGTTGGGGAATATTTGAGAGAATGACAGAGGTGTAAATATGAGCTCTGGAATCCCTTCAGCATTCTGGGGCCTTTATTACAGTCTCCAGGTTCACGTGTTTCTCACATTTCTAGACTTAGATGATCTAGTAAGAATTCCAGTGTAAATTTAAAAAAAAAATATGGTGTGGCAGAGGAAAAATAGGTAATTGTCCTCAGGTCACAGGGTACAAAACTATTATACTGCATGAGTTGCCATGGGGAATTTATTAGGTGAAATACATGTAGGCTAATACAGCATTCTAATAATACCTTGTATTTATACAGTACTTTTCATCTTGAAGCTCAATAATGATTTATTATAGAGTTCATTCTGTTCTTCAAAACCTTCAAGCATTTGTAAATTATGAGCTCAGATTAGATACAAGGATGAGCGAATGTAAGAGATTAAAACAAAACAGATCAACTATTACTTCTTTTTTGAAGCAAACCATTTTTCCGTGAAGCATTTCAAGGCACCAAAATTAAAACAGTTCAAAGAAAAGGATATGGTTTTATAAACTTCACTAACTCAGAAAGTTTTGATGTGGCCACAGGTGAGACACGTGAACACTTTGTGTATGAAAGATCCCGTTACTGTGATTGAAGTCTGAGGTAAAAACGTTAGATATTTGCAATGAAACTGCCATGAAATTAAAATTTTTACATCCCTCAGCAAATAAAATATTTTTTGTTTGTTTGGTTTTTCTCTTCATGATTTCAGATTGGCATTTTTTTCTAAAATCTCTAGAATTTTCCTACTTCTAGAAAAATATTTCTTGTCCATCTTTGAAGCTTAAGTAACAAAAATTGTTACATCTCTCAGTGGGGTTCTGTAAGTCCAAACATCATTTCAGCTTGCTGCGCAACTGTCGCTTTCTCTGGGGTCTAATACAATTGTCACTTTGCATCAACAATCCTGCCTCAGTGCTTAGGACATAAATGAAAACGACATACTAAAACCGATCAGACATGCTTGAGTGAGAGATTCTGCAAGTACACAATATTCCGCAATCCTCAGTTTGTAGAAACAAGGTTTCAAATTTGGTTTTGGCCCATAGGTACTGACATCACGACCATTCGGGAGTGCAAGTCTGGAAAACAGCCTGTGCTGCTCACATCAGACAGAACTAAGAGCTGAAAAATATATGGGCTGTCACTGCCCTCTGTTGGGTACTGGTGCAGAAGTGCTCAAGCACTGAGGAGAATCGTGGTCGCTGCAGGAACTACTCACATGGAAGATGCTGGCGTTTTTTGGAACAGTAAGAAAAATTCTGGCCTTTTTTGCAGTCACGCGGTCCCGTCTATGAGGCTGTTGCAAACTCTTCGGGCAACTCAATCGTTTTCTTTTCTGCCTTTTCGTTTCACCTGAGGCAATAAAGGAAGATTATTAGGCCAGCAAGAGAGGTACACTTTCCCTTAAACTCATACATATGCTAATAGCTAATGAATATAACATGACGACTATGCTCTACACCTAGACTGCTCAACACGGATGTCTAAATCAGGAGCCAATCTCTCTTTTTTTTTTTTATATATTAAATCTTGGATAATCGAACTGCATGAATTCCCTTTCACAAAGATTATCCAAGTTGCAAATTCAAAAGCCCAGGAAGAAATGCATTGGGAGTGAGCAAAAATTCCTCTCAACTGGGATACTATTCAGTATATAGGTGGCAACTGGAACGCCAAAACATTAAATGTTAATCACAAACAGGTTATTTCTTAGTCTTTTGAAGAGGAATTTTGAATTTGTTGGTGATTTTTGTGGGTGAACAATTACAATAGGAAATATAAATATTCATATTTAATATGGCTGAAACTCGACCCCGAGCTGGACTCAGACCACCAGAGAGAACACATCAGCCCAACCCTGACAATAAAGGCTGCGCTGAAAACCTTAGAGACTTCGTGACTGTTGTCTGCTAAACCGTCTTGCACAAAGTGGCATGGAAATAAGATTTTAGCGCAACTTATGCAACATGCTTATTGTGTGCCGAGAATGATGTTAAGGCCAGGTGGAATTTTGTGTTTTACAAAACACTCCACAGCACCCGTGTTATTAAAATGTTTAATCTTCCAAGCGTAGGCATCTCACATAACCACTTAAGGGCAAGGGCTGTGTGCCACTGTGCTAGAGAGCGAGCAAACGATCCAAGACAGAGCAGAACTCTGTGCTCCCTTCAACACAGCAAGATTTTGCAGCATTTTTCTCCTTAAAATGGTCTGGATATGCCGTATTAAATTAAGAGTAAATAGACACTACGCCTTCCTGTCACATTTGGCCTCCTAACTGTAATGGAGCAACTCGCTTTATTCTTCTTAAACATCACTGAAGCAACAAACGCAGGATTACGACACACAAAATGACATGTTCTATTTTTATGGCCCTACCGGTGGAATCTTGGAACAAAAAATACTGCCTGTGCACTGAATGACGGAAACCGAGGTTGAATTTATCCATTTTATGAGCACTGGGAGTTTGAATGAAAGACTCGGGAGATTTATAGCAGAAAACGATGTATAGCGCGCAGGCGTTGGGGCGCGCCCGGCCCCTCAGCAACCGCTGAGCCGCCATAGCTGCGGCCGGAAGAGGAAGGGAGGCTAGCTCCGGGCCGCCATCTTGGCTGGGAGCCGCGGTCGCGCCGCAGCGGGGAGGCGTGGGGGTCGCGGCCCGGCCTTGGCCTGCCCGCGTTCTCTTGTGGCGCTCCCTTCCTTTCTTCCTTCCCTCCCTCGCTTGGCCGCCGGCTGCAGGCAGGTGGGGCGTCCCGGCGGTGGAGGGGCCTGCTCTAGCAGGGAGAGGTGAGTGGGGCCTGGGCCGGCGGGGAGAGCCCGTGAGGGAGCTGAGGGAGCCGGGAGCCTGCCGGGCTGGGAGCAGGGCTTGGGGGCATCGTGCTGCTGATGCTTGGCTGGCTAAACACCGGCGAGTTGCTTTCTTGCTTGCTTCTGGTAAATTGTGTTGTGGAGATGGGGAAAATGGGTTTGCGGTTGTGGCTTCGGTAAATGTTGCCGTTTATTTTCTGCGTTTAAGATTCAAATGTTCTTTCAGGTAAGGCTTGGAGGGGTGTTAAAATCCCAATAGCTATACTTAGCGCTGTAAGATATTTTAGTGTGTTTTTGCAGTCCATAGTGAGGGGCGCTATAGCAAGAGTACAGAACAAATAATCGTGTTAAATTAAAAACATCTGGTTTTATCTATATTATAAGTTCAAAACTGACTCCTTTAGAGAAAATTCTTAAGTTCACGATTTCAAGAGTGACTTAAAAAGATGTGTGATTTCCTTCAAAAAAACCCAACCGTATGTTTCAAGCGATGTACAGTAATTCTGACAAAAGGCACGTTAAACGCATTTATTTTGAGTAGGGTTTGAGTATTTGACCACATGCAATTGTTGCTTGTGGTTTAAATATTATTTCTTTTGCAAATTGTACTTGGTTATCTGTTTGAAGTAAAGAAAAAGAAAAGGTCATAAGCATTTAACATGAAAATTATGCTATGATATTGCAAGCATTATCTTATTTCTTTATACAAGCTGTTTGTAAAATCTTTCTTTTTTCTTCTTGCTTGAACTTCAAAGTAACTTGCTACATTTCTGGGGAAAAGTGACTTAAATAGCAGTTGTTAACTGGTATGTGTTCTGTAGGTGCATTGTAAGGGCTAATGCTTTCTTTGTCTTGTAAGCAGCATGGAATTCCCTTTCTTCACAATGACTTGTCTCATTTTGGAGGAGGTCTTGTGTATCTGGAAGAGAATAATCTGGCTCAGAAGTTCCCTTCTGTAAATTCAACCGACTCTTTATCAGGCAGCAGATTTAATTTAAAATCCTTCACCTCAAAGCCAGTAATAAGGTTATTGTGGGATTTTTGTTTGTTATTTATTTCAAATAACTGTATGTGTAGAAACGGCAAACAAATTTAAATTATGGGCAAATTTACATAATAGATATTCAGACTGAATAGGGAAATTAATTAGTCAAAAAAAACCCTAAGCCCTTTGAAACAGTGTCATAATGATGTGTGTTCAGCCTAATCACAGGACTGGTTATTAAGAGCTCAGGTGGGTTCTATAGTGCAGCATATTTTCATTATAGCATTTCACTGTGGTATTTAAACAGCAGTGTTCTGGAAGGAGTGTTTTCCCATTTTGGGCAATATACAGAGTCTCTTGGCAGTGTGTTAGTTAACGAAGATTTTGCATGGTTCTTGCCACTTAAAAGTTTTTATAATTTATATTTAAAAAAAACCCTCTGTAAAGTAGATCTTGCAAAAATCTGGAGCTGTGTTCAATGAAGCATAGTAGCTCTGTGTCTGTTAAGATTGTATTGAGATGTGTTTATATATATTTTTTAAAAACTAGATGAGCAACAACAGTAATAAGAGAGCACCAACGACAGCAACACAGAGACTTAAACAAGACTACCTTCGAATTAAGAAAGATCCAGTGCCTTATATCTGTGCAGAGCCCCTCCCATCTAATATCCTTGAATGGTAAGAATTAGAATGAACTGTTCACGCACTTGTGGAGAGAACAAGATTTTCCAGGTCATCAAGTCTGACTCCCTCACTCCTACAGATTGTATGAGAATCTTGGTTTTGGGAGGTGGAGTATGAAACTTCTGCTGAAGTGATTTTGATTTTCTAGAGAAATTGATGGTTGATTGTGTGATGGCTTTCATACTGTTTAAATTTCCCTCTTTGTCTTAGGCACTATGTTGTACGGGGACCTGAAATGACTCCCTATGAAGGTAAAAGTTAGCATGTAGCCAAAGTTTGCATGCACTTTTTTGTGATTGGTATGCCTCAGTAATTACACGACTGTTTTAGTGGGCAAAATATAACTACTGTAAATAGCTCTAAAAATTGTTAGCACAGTTTCAGAGCTGTTCACGACTTGTGTGATAGCTTGTTGAAAAGAGGTAGTGGTACCACTGTCTATTAGTAATGATTCTGTTATCAAGGGTTCTAACAAAACCACATTTAGGTTAAACTGAAGACAGATAACTTTGTATTAAGTAATTGCTAAAGGTCTTGAAGCAGATAACTCACTTCAGATAGTATGTGACAGTCAAAGATAATTGCAAAAAGCACCGTTTTGTTACCACACAAATTTTCTCAGTGAACTGAGATGTGCACTCTCTTAATGAATTTCTCTGGAGAAAGCGAGGAGTGTAAAAACTTTCTTAATTTGTTGTAGTCACATATTTCACAATGCCTCCTGGAACCTCTCACGAAAAAGCTTTTTGAAATCGGATTCTTCATAGGATTGTATTTGCAGTTAGCTGTGTTTCTGGAAAATGAATCCATTTGTAGTCTATTAAATACACTTTGGCTAGTTTTCCTTAAATGTATTATAGACTTGACAGTAGCAAGTACTGTTTGTAATATGCATGTGAGAGAATTGCCTCCAAAGTAAATCAGCTGCAGGCGTGGATCGTTATTCTTGTGTTTTAGAGGCATAAGATGATGAGCTTAATTTCTTTAGTGTCACGGGGAGAAGGAGACAAGTGAAGGGTTTTATTTGGCCCATTTTGAGTAGCAGCTTAGGACTTCATCTTCATGCAAAATAAGTAATTCATCTCTTTATGTAATGCAGGTGGCTATTATCATGGGAAACTAATATTCCCCAGAGAATTTCCTTTTAAACCTCCTAGTATTTATATGATTACACCTAATGGAAGGTTTAAGTGTAATACAAGGTAAGGATTTTCTTCTAACACTTAAACAATTAACACCATTTTAGCAATATGTATAATGTGTAATAATTTTAATGGCAAAAATAAAACACACTTCCTGTCTTACGCTTTTGAAGGTTGTGTCTTTCGATCACTGATTTCCACCCGGATACATGGAATCCAGCTTGGTCAGTCTCGACGATCTTGACGGGCCTTCTTAGTTTTATGGTGGAAAAGGGTCCCACCCTGGGCAGCATAGAGACGTCAGAGTTCACAGTAAGCTCCAGACTGCGTGATACGCCTTTGTCAGCTTAGGGAACCTTGAACATGACCTCGAAGTTTAAGCAGCAGCAGCAGCTGGCAATTAGATACCTTATAAATGAATATGTTGTTGCCTGCTCCAGAGGATGTGCAGATGCATCAAGTCGATTTTAGGTAGTGTGGAGATGGGGGGTGGATTTCTTAGAGAACTTATACCTTTTAGTAAACAGTATGGTGAGGACTTTCTTTCTCCTTCCTTCCTCTTGAAGTGTTAGCCACACTAGTCCAGAACACTAATCCCAGAAGATGAGAACATAACTTATGTCTAGAAATGTCTGTTGTAGTGAATAATATTCACAAATACGAAGTTTTAAATGTTGGAAACTATATGGCTAGTGGTTTGCACCATTCTTGTGAAGAAATAATCAGATGTTGAATTAAAGTATGTTAACTTTATTTATATGCAACTACTGATAATTTTTGTTTCCTCCACAGAAAAGACAGCTCGCTGCACAAAGCTTAGCATTTAATTTAAAGGATAAAGTCTTCTGCGAGCTCTTCCCTGAAGTGGTGGAGGTAAGGGAATTCATACGTGTAATAATTTGGTTTTCTGTAGTTTTTAAACTTCTCTGTGTAGATGTGTAAACTAATTGTTTAGGACTTTTCCCAGACAGTAGCTACATTTGTTGATCTTGGAAGCCTTTTAAAAGGCACTTTTGTTATGTGTAAGAATGAAAAACTTGAATCTTGAAATGGAGTTGTTTTTCTGCTGCACAAAGATCCATTGTATAGAGAATCAAATATGTGTATTTAGGATTGGTATCATAGCCTTAACCGAGCCGTACATGCAGCAGACATGGTTGTGGTCGCAATATTTAGGAATTGTATGCTGTGCTTTCTTGACTTTGGGTAGGACTAATCTTTGTATATCTGGACTTGATCCATCAATATCCTAGGTTTCTGATTTCTCCTTTAAGATCAGACTGTTACATTCTTCCTGTTTAACTTCTGAGAATGGGAGATGCCTTTTTTTTTTTTTAGGGTATGTATCTTCCTTGCACAACACTAACCCTGTAAGTGTGTTGATACAGTTTATATCATCATCTATAGGTAATAGTTGAATGTCTTGTGTTCAAAACCAGCTGGACATGCAAGACTTTTCATGCAAGAATTTTTCATTTCTGGAAAAAAAGGCTTTTCGGAAAATGTACATGTGAACTAAAAATGAACTTGGCCAAGTATTGTTAGTGTCAACTACTGAAGTAGGTCACTTTGGAAGGAGTTGGGGAGACTGTACAAATGTGTGTAATGCAGTTAATTTAGTTTAAAAGACCTACAGTATAAAGAAGGGTACCGTATCCTTTTCCTAAAGTCATGTAAGAACTTGGGTTCTGAAATCTTTTCCAAATACCCAATAGCTTCACTGCTTTCACTTCCAACTATTCAGTTTTCTTTTTTCTTTCTCCAGGAGATTAAACAAAAACAGAAAGCACAAGAAGAGCTCAATAACAGACCTCCATCCCTCCCTTTACCAGATGTTGTCCCTGACGGGGAAGCACACTATGGTCAGAATGGAATACCCCTTCTTAATGGGCACGTACCATTGGCACCTGCCAACCATCCAGGTCTCCAACAGGCCAATCGTAACCATGGACTTTTAGGCGGAGCTTTGGCGAACTTGTTTGTTATAGTTGGTTTTGCAGCCTTTGCCTACACAGTCAAGTATGTACTGAGAAGCATAGCGCAAGAATGAGGATAATAAAAGCAATCCAAGACCAAATTAGTGGTAGTTGCAGAATGATTGGGACTCTTTGGGCATCTGACTCTGACACTGGGATAAATATTTGTTTTACCGAGTTGCAGGTAAAACATCGGTTGGCTCATGGGTTATGTTTGGGAAATGGAGTAGTTTTGATTAGTCACAAAACTAAAAGAAGTTCTGCTCGCAGATCCTCTTGTCCTCGCTACTATCTAGTAGTGGCTCACAAACAAGTCAAAGCATTATTGATGAGATGCTAACATTTCTAGTGCTTTGATTTTTATAGCAGTTCTCCATCTGTTATTTGAAATTTGAAAATCTTAAGCAAATAAGGCTTTTTACTTCATTGAACAGTTTTTAAAATTTCACAAATTATGCATATCATGTTTTATTTTCATTAGGGAAGAGTCTGTACAGGTGTTGAAATGAGTCAAGTAGAGATTTCATGTGGACTTGGTAAGGGTTTGGTTAATGTGAACATTGATGCTACAGAAGATTGCTGGTTTCTTTTTTAAAATAGAATGAACATCATTGCATATCTAGTCAGTAGTGATTAGATGAGTGGGAAAATAACACCATGTGTGTTAAATGTGTTGTCTAAATTGTCACAATGTAATTGAAGGTTTTATTTGGGCTATAAGAAGTGCAGTTGTCAGCCTTTAGGAATGATTAGCAAGAAAAAGCATTTGAATCAGTCTTTAGTGGGAATACCCATATCCAGTATTGTTTTGGATTTGTTCACTAAAGATTTCCATTTTGGGAGGTGTTATATTTGAAAGCTGTAATACTTAATTTTGATCACAAGGTGCCACTGTTGAAAAAAAAAAAATAAAACTGCACACACCAATGGAGAGTTGATTGTGTATTCAGAAAATCTTCTCTGGATTTCTTGGGCTTTGGTAAATGAAGTAACCCTAGCCCTTGTGAAGATAAAGACAAATGAGTCTTGAGTAACAAACCAGCTTCTTCAGAGTCAACTGAATTAATCGGAAGTGTCACTAGCTGAAGTAAACCCTCAAAATTAGTTCCGCTTGCTTACTTGAAGTTTTGCATAAACTCTTAAAAAATCCCCACCACCAACAAAAAAAAAGCCAAACCCTTCTAATTCATCTGAGATTCTAGAAGCTTTTTGCTTTTAGGTATAAGATCATTACTGTTCCCTTTCAGATGATTGATGAGTGAAATACCAATGTTTGTTCATGGGATTATAGGACTGTGGGTAAACACTAAAGCTCCTAGGGTAGTTCAAAAGTCTGAAATTACCATATTAACTGAGTTTGCTTGGTTTTTCCCCACTGCAGAATTTTATTCCAGTGCTTTGTTTCATCAGAGGCAAACTTCCTGTGCCTTTCATAATTGACAGTGATGCCTAGTCATCTGGGGAAGAATGCACTCACTGTTATTTTTACAACAAACTGTCAAAGGTGATAGCAGGGTAAAAAGCTCTGCATCTAACTGCATAGTCTTATTTTAAGTATTGTGAAGAGCCCAAATAAATATTACCTCATGTATCTAAGATTTTTTTTGAAACTTTTATTTTCCCTTTCAGATTTGTTCTCTTTCTCTGCTTCTCCTCGGTGTCTTGAATTATAAGCAAAAATGTATTGTTAACCCATGAGCCATGCAGCTTAGAGCATCAGTAAATGTGACCAATTCTCTGCAATAGGTAGGAATTATCAAAACTAGCAGAACAGCTCTATACTAAAGAAATCTTAAAGCAGTTCTTACTGAGGTAAGGAAGGGGAAGGAGGAGATGGGGCGTGTGGGGATGGAACTTGGAAAAGGCTGGGTTTTAAAATGTATTTATAAATCTTTTTTTTTTTTTTATTTTGTGGTTTTACCAAATCTTATTTATAACTATTTTTTAATTTACCTCTTGTTTGTGCTTAATCAGCTCTTGTAAAAAGAGAAGCACTATGTTCTGTCCGTCTGGAAGTGTGCTGGAAAGAAAGGGGGAGTGTCATGTCAGTGCAGTGATAGGATTTTCAAGATAGCTTGTCAGACTGGTAATTTTTTCTGAAAGCGTATGGACCTGTAGCTGAGGCTGTTCTGCCTCATAAATCGTATCATTCAAACATGTTTGTGTTCTTGCAATGCCTTTTATTACCATTGACATTGCCTACAGACAGAAGCTTATAATTGGTTATCTATGCTTATCTTATGGAAGTTCTTTTGTCCATATAAATGAAGACAAAGGCAAGGAGACCTTGGGCATGGTGCGTTTGCATTTTTTGTGAAATGTACCTAACCAAGGTAAAAAAACCTAGTAAAATCGAGAGATGTTGAATAAAAGGCATTTTGTTTTGTGACAAGAAGTTGGCCTTAAGCTACACCCAAGTATTTGAAGGCGGGTGTCATGTTTTCAGTAAGTGCCACAATTGGAAACAAAACAACTTTGGTTAAACCCTGGACATGCTGCATTTTTTTCTGAGGATTGGTTGTATTTAAAAAACAAAACAAAACTTCCAATTGCAGTTTCCCTTCAGTATCCTGGATTCAGAGAAAGACTTGACAGTCATTTCTAGGAGCAGTAGCTGACTGAACCCTTGCACTTATGGCTTAAAGATTTTGATACATCTCTTTGCTCCTTGCCTTTGGTAACGGAAGATTTACTCCCTTTTGTGTAGGTTTTACTGTTTTGTGTTTTTTGAAAGCATTTATAATAGTACGCAGTATCTGATCTTTTTGTTACCAAAGTCATTAGATGGAGTAAACCATTCTTTGCCATGCAAAAATATTACCATGCCCTGAAGCAGTGCATTACTTAATGTAATAAAACGAAAAGCTGTCCCTCAGTATATGATACTGGAACAAATGTCTGGCCCTTCACCTTCATGCTGCAGTTTCGTAGATTTCTGTAGGACTGTTACACACGGTTTGATAGGGGGTTTTTGCAGCTTGAATCAGAAGACATCTCAGTGGTCGCCTTTATTGTTGATTTTTTTTTGAAATCATGGATTTTTGTGTAGTCGTACCTTTTCTCCCCCTAAGATTTCAAGGTCACGGAAGTTACTTCAAGCATGTACTGAGGAGTAGAAATGACTGCATTGTAAAGTTGTTTGTTCATAATAAACATTCATGATAAAATTTATACTTTCTGTGGGACTGTTTTTGGGAAAGGAATCACTGGGAAGAAATCTAAATGGATATATATGGACTAAAAAACAAAAACTATGGCAAAACTGCATCCCTGCCACATCCAGGTTTGTTGGGTTTTTTTCCCTCAAGTTAGTTTGGTATCCCTTCCACCTGTGGTGAAACACCTCCAGGAAGACCTACAGGTAATAACTTCTTTGATAATGCAGTTCCTTTACAGAGAGGTATTTGTTCCTTAATGACTTAAAAGTCACAACTATCAATGTAGTGCAATACCTGTTTTCAGTACCTTCTCTGAGACACGGAGGCATTCTTAACATGCTGTTCCACTGTTTTTGCCAACAGTGATGATGTGGCTGAAGAAAAGGTAGATGGGAACCTTGCTACTAACTCAGCAGTTGCTGTTTGAGTACGGTTTGGCTTCATTCTGGTGCCATTCCCTTACCACAGAAGTAGCTATCCAGATGTTATCTAGACAGCTTCAGTTGTGTATAAAGCAGCAAATGTTACTCGAAGGCTGTCTTCACTTTTGACTTTTAGAATTTGATTTTGGGCTGGCATTCCAGTTGTGTGTGTAAATCCAAAATGTAATTGTTTCTAGTAGCAATTTCTTTATAACTTGATGGAAGTGAGGTGGTTTTGCTTGACTGATACCTGCTAGGTCTAAGCTGTTGTCTCTAATTTGTATTATGAAATGATGCATTTTCCTTAATAACGCTGGTATTTCCACCTTTTTTTCTTACTCGCAATAGTTCTTGTGCCTGGAGTTCTTTTGCACTCCGTTGTTAAGTGCTTTTCATTTCTCCAGTTGCCCTGCTTCAGGTTTGTTTAGTGCTTGAGTTAGTAAGGAACTGGTCAGATGAGGATAGCTGTGTTGTTGCTGTATTTCAGATCCATGGAGTCATAACAGCATTCTTGCTGTGAGGACAGGCATTGTCCTGCCCCTCCCCTAGGCAAATTCTGTAGGGGAAAAAAACCCGGTCCTATTGCATTTGCACAAATACTTGGATTTGAAACTGATGATGGGTGGTGATGGTGCCTATCTAGCCAAGTATTAAATGGGAAACTCTCCCATTCACAGAAGGCCAGAGAAATGAGATGCCTCTTGCCCATCTCATGCATTCGCCAACTTGCCTTAAATGTGTAAGCAGTCAGCAAGGGACACGCTGTCTTTTCTTCAGAAGAGCAAGCTCATAACTTGTAATTAGAATTATTATCTTAAGCCCTGTGCTTCAAAAAGTGTTTTTTGAATGTCTGTGAATAATTTCTGCTACTAATTTGTTGCTATTGGTGGCTTGTTGTCCTGTGACTGGGTTGCAATATAAACAGTATACAAGATGATAATTTTTTTGCTGCCCAGCAAAGGCCAGATCTTCTTAAAGCAGAAGAATCATATTTTCAGTGTAAAGATTGCACACACACACGCCCCCCCCGCCAAGGGAGGCTGTTGGGCATTAACTCAAAGCATTCACATTTCATGTTATTGAAAGGACTTTTCTGGGCAACGAATGAGGATGATTTATTAGGGTTTATTAGGAACCTTTTATTAGCGGTAAAAGCTTTAACCCCAACAGTGTTATTTCACACCTCAGACGCTCCGCAGAGCCCACTTACTGCAAGAGAAACCTTACGAGTGGCAGCAAATGTTTTCCTGTTCTGCCTGGCGTTTCCGTGGCTTTGCCAGGAGATGGCGTAGCGATCCCGCGTGGGAAATGCGGGAAAGAGCCCAATGGAGAAAATCCCCGGAACGTGGGCTACAGAGATGTTGCAGGAGGCAACTGAAGTGGCCATAAGCTCTTGGTCTGTCTCCCCAAAGCTGCTTTTTTATCTGCTGGTGTGTTTGGATTTGTTCTAACAGCTTTTGTGTATTAACCCAATCAACAAGCTTGAGTTTATATTGAATTAGCACTGGGAAATTTTAGATTTAAACCTAAAGGATCTATCATAGGAGTAATCTAGACCTTTATCCGCTATGAAGCGTGTGTGTGTGTGTGTCAGGGAATGGTAATGTGCTGCCTTTTGTATTGGCTTAAAAAAATCACTATCTCTGCATCAAGGCTTAAGAGTTGTTCAGTATATTTACAATGGGCAACTCTGGGAAAATCCTAGCTTTTGACCTTTTGCCCTTTGGATATTACTCTTAGTATAGTTAGGTAAGGTCTATCTTGAGTAAAAGGCGACTTGCGTAAGTAGAGATTGAAAGATCAAATCACAGGTTTCTTGCCTGAGTATCCAGTTTCCTCTCCAGCTTTACGCACGCTTATTACAGTGTTTGCAAACACTGTATTTGGGTTCCTGCCCACAATTTTGAAATGTAAATGTGGCTGCTTATAGTATCTTCCCTACTTCAAAACTTTCCTCATGCAGAATTGGTATTGTTGTAGCCTTAACTATTCCCGTTATGGTGCTGAGTTCAGAGAAGAAACTATTTGTCCTTTCAGTCACTTTGAGGTCCATGGTTTGTTGTGCTATTAAGTCCAACATTGGCCTATTCCTGTATTTTTGTAAATGGGGGTTGAATGTTGTTCATGTTTTGGCAAGACTCGGGTGCTTTGGCACTACTGCAAGTAGGATGTGAGAACAGCAGGAGCAAGGTGTGCAATTTTCTATGATAATACAAATGCTGAATTGAAGGTTGGTAGAGAGGTAACAACTGTGCTGACACTTGTTCCAGCCCAGTGTGGAGAAAAGTATACAGTCAGGAGTTAGCTACAGTCACTTTGTCCCACTGGACCGTCAAGTAAGTTTACCTTGTGCTTGCAAATGTAGTTAGGATTCATTTCCCCCAAATCTGAGGATACAGTCTTGGGATCTGGCTCTTGGGATGGGAAAGGAGATGTTGCAGGCAGACAGCAGACCAAAAAAGCGACTGCCCCATTCCAGCCTTGAATGTCATTTCTTGCCATGGTGTGTGGATCTGTCAAGCTGTTTAGCTGCAATATGACAGATTGTCCTATTAATGTGTCATCAAGTGCACTTTTACAAATTCATGGCTTGTCTACAGCTAACCTGAAAAAAGAGGCTTAAGTATGAGAAGGCGCCAAAGAAAGTTAAATATTATTAACAAATAAAGTCTGCCACGTAGTTTTGATGGAATGTGAGCTAGTTGGGGGAGGGGTGATATGCTGTTAACTATTTAGCTTCTGTGTAACTTCCCTTCTTACTCTCTCTTCTCTTTCCCAAACTCCATTTTTCTCAAAAGATGCTTTAAAAAAAATACCTGTATTCTACTTCTTGATTTTGTGCTCAGATTGTTCGTGCCTCAGTTTCCCTGAGCCACGGATAATAGAGCTGTTGCTCCTGATCCACCCTGGCTGCCTTTAGAGTCCACTGAAGAACTGTTCTGGCATTATGACCTGGGTTACAGAAGGCATGGTAAAGGGATTGTTTAATGAAAGCAAATGTGTTGCTAGCTGACTACATAAGGGACTTCAAATTATGTCACCTTTTATAATTGTTGGACTTTCTCGTGGTACAGTCTCAGCTAAATTTTTGCATCACTCTCCATATTTGTAGAAAGAATAGGAATATTTGTTCTAGGTGGTGGGGAACTGACAGGTTTGAAGACTGTCCAAGTACTTCAAGGTCTCCCTTATGCAATGCTCTTAGATATGTGTAACCTCTGGTTTTCCGTTATTTTTAATAAACAGCCCACCCTCCTATAAAGAAATGGGAGAGCCCCCCCGGAGCCAGCCTCTAATGAGAGCGAAGGGAAAAAGTTGTGTGGAACACAGCTAACTAGAGTATAAAGCAGGAGTTCTGATGTATCGATGTGTGGTGCGATGCTGAGTGCGTATTCCAAGCCACATATTTTTAGCTCTACCACACACTCATGTTCAGTATTACAAACTTCCCAGAAAAAATGGTGATTTCTCTGAGATAATGAAGGGGAGGTACAGAATAGGGCTGAGGGGAGGGAGCAAGGAACGGGCATTGATTTAAATCTGCCTGGCACACGGGCCAGCTCCACTTATCAGTGAGTCTAATAGGAATGTGAAGAGAATAGGCTTGACAGCTCATTAGAATGTGATCCCTCCTCCTTTTTTTTTTTTTTCTCTTTTTTTCCCCTTTCTTGAAGTTGATGGAAACTCATTCAGGAAAGAAGTACTTATTTGCTGAGGTAAAGCAAAAGCTGAAGAGGGTTTTGCCAGTGTGCAGCTGGGGAAAGGAGCAGTGAGAAAAATCGGATGTGATCTACACGCAGAGGTACCTGAAATCTTGCCTAGTGTGACAGGAGGTGAGGATGAAAAAGACACAAGATTCTGCATCCTGACAGCTGCTTGTGGCACCGGGACTTGCTGCTCATCATCTCATTAAAGAAAAGTGAAGATAAACCCAAGTAAAGAGGGAGAGAAGCTAGACTTGGGAAAACTTTATCTGCTCCTAATGGACCTAGGTACATCTTCAGATTCTTTGCTTCTCCTTGTTTTAACTTTTATGATATGAGAAATTTGTTTTCTCCTTAGAAGGCTGAGCACTTGGCTGAGCTGTGATGCTTTCAGCCTCTTCAGAAGAGCAGTGGCTGTAGCAGCCTTGGGTTGCGGTTCCCCAGCATCTTCAAAGGAAAGGATGAGGACTTGTCACTGAGGAAAGGGCAGTATCATTCAAGAGAGAATGGATGGAACGTATTGAAGCCTGCTTTGAACTGAACACAATGCTTCAAATGACAGAAAGTGAAATCTCCTGTTGAAGAGGAGCAACCCAACAACTCCCCTAATGAGTTTGTGTTGTCAGCTCCGGCCTGAGCAACTGTTGCCCTGAGCAATTTGACTTCTCTAGGTTTCATAGTTGAGTGCATTTTAAACGAGTCTGGAGACTTATTGGGGGGTGGCGGGGGAAGACACTTCAAGGTGGGTGGCAGGACTTTCCAGGGCCCCTTGTATTTATGTAAGCTTCAGGAGGCTGAATGGACTTACCTCTTTCTTCGAGTGAATCCAGATTTTCAAACAAGTTTATCTATACCATTTCCATGTGTCCTGCTTGAACAGAGATCTCACCAGCAACCAGCACATCTGTGCATGCCGCTCGTTTGACATTGCATAGCCCAGAGGCTCACCTTTAATAGTTCTAACCTTTTTATTTTTTATTTTTTTAGAGAGAAGTCTGTGTCTATTCCTATTATTGGTGGTGAAGGTTTTTGTGCTTGGAGAGTGCCCTTCCTGACTTGGCCCCTCCCTTTTCAAAATGAAGGGGTGCACCTGGGTATTTGTGGCAACTTTACTTTGTCAGCAGTTTTGCCTCTTCAGAGTTATGGCAGCGAAGAGAGAGAGAAAGATGAAGAAAGAACCTAATCAGTATACAGAGCCTTTCAATGCTACCCTCTCAAACAGCGAAGAGCTGCACGGGCATCCCAAGGTAGGTGTTTACGCATTGTCAGTTCTTGGTAGAACTTATTTCTGGCAGTAATGTGATGCTGGTTCCTTTTTCCGATGATTGAGGCAATCTTGGCAAATTCTATTTGATTTTAAAGAGAAATGTTCTCTCTTTTGCCTGTGCATGATTGATTTTTCTAGCTTACTGAAGCAAACACTGGAATACTGCAATTTATTTTAGAATATGCATGACTGAAGTTCCAGTCCTATGGTAGCTGATTAAGTGTAAAGATATTTTGGAGTTCTAGTGTATGAACACTATCCTGTTCAGAAACAACTGATTAAAAAAAAGTCAAGTAGGCTATCGCAGTACAGCAGTGATACTGGAATATTAATGTATCTCCTCCAGACAAACCCTTTACTCTCTGGAACATTATTTCAAAACTGTCTTAGGCAACAGTATAAACACCTGATCACGGCTGAGCTTTCTCTGCACTGCGCCTTCCACCGCAGAGGCTGCGGTGACTGAAAATTACAGATGAGAAACATTTTGGTGTAGTCAGATGATCTGTTTAATGTGATTGTGGCTCTTGTAGGAAAGGATTCAGGGAGAATATGACACTGAGAAAGGAGGGAGTCTCCCCTATCACACAGCCACTTCTCTCTCTCTCTTCCTTTCTCTGGTCACACAGAAATGTCCCTTGTTTCAAATGGAGGTGACCTCTAAAACATGACTTTGATCACAAGCATTAGGGATGGCAGTCACTATAGCAATAGAGGAACAAACCTGTCAAAAATTGGGGCATGGCAGAGGGGGCAAGTTAGAACAATTGGGCTGACATTCTAAATATCCTATTCAATGCTATTGTGAGAGTAATTGGTTAAGGTTGGGCAAGTCTGGGAAACAGTCCTCTATATAAAAAAGCTGGCTGCTACACTTAAAATTATCATTAAGGGACTGTAAGCAGCGTTTCTTCGGCTAATTCTTTGTTGTGTGTTGCAGGGCTCTGTCAGGACAGGTTGTATACATGCTGAATTCTTGAGGTGCTTATAATCAATCACTTTCTTCTACCCTCTCTAGAACTGCCTCATTCTGCTTTTGCAAAAGGGGCCAGATACATATCTGGTGCAACTAAATTTCAGTCTATTCTGGAATTAATTTGGCTTGACGTGAAATGTATTGGACCGCAAGCACAATATATTCTGATTGCAAATGCAAGCAGAAACTGGTCCTGGTTAATTCTGATACAGTCATACATACATTAGTGCTAGAAGAAACACAGTACTCATTCGGAGGCTAGTGGGCATTCATTAAAACAGACATTGTTTGGAAGCTGCAGTTTCTGTGTTGAAGTACTTTGCTTTAAAATATCCATGGCAAAAGTTTGGCTGCAGTAAGAGCTGGCGAGCTCAGTGAAGGCAGGTTCTGTTTAATAAGGACAGGACGAAACCAAATCTTTGATGTAAATGCTTGTGAGCTCTGCTTGATATCCACTCCCAAATTTTGCAATGCGAACTTTTCTCCTTGGAATCTATTTGAGGCTGAAGTCCGGGCTCCAGTTAAGTATTGGTTCTAAGTGTCATGGGTTGACTGTATTGTGTTTTATATTTATATAGCATCTGCCCAAGCTAAGGAATTATTTTACACATACCATAAATGCAGTGCTTAAGAATTGCCACCGTTTCTGGGGTAAATGACAGGACACAAAGCATCACAACTTGCATTCACTAAGGGAAGAAGTAGAGTAATAGTGAAGCTATCCTTACCTAACCCATCAAGTTAAAGGAAGGTTGAAAGCAGTTCTCTGTCTCTTTGAGCCTTGAAGGTACTGCCCTGAGCAGGTTTGTTTCGTGAAAGGGTGCCCTGCACAGGAAAGCGAAACAGCAGCAGTGTCCCATTTCACTTCTCTACAGCACCTAACAGGAAAGATGGAATTTTTTTTGGCCTTGTACCGTAAAAATTAAAGCTGTGTTTACCTTGGAAGACTCTGTGGCCAGCTGGTAGGTTTATCAAAGCAGAAAGAGCAGGGAATGAACTATTAGCTGAGAGTAGTGATTTTTATTCATACTGTTGAAAAGGTAGATGTGTTTTCCTTCTAATTAAACAAAACAATTTGGGACAAATTTATCTTGGGAATTCTTTTTAAATAGGAGTGGAGAAAGCTCCCCTTTAACATTCACAGGGCATCTGGTGAAACCTCTACCTAAAACAGGGAAGCAGAAGTCTCAAATCTCCTGATAAACCCGATATTTCCAAGGAAACAGTGTGTTGGATTTCTTCATTTGTTTTAACAAAAAAGGTTTCCTCCAGTCTTCTCTTTGCTGAGTTGCTGTCAATGGGATGTGCTTGCCAAGCACATGAGAGTTTTCTTCTCTGACACAGATGGATTAAGAGAGAGAACAGAACATGACTGATGGATACAGAGGTTTTAATCTACTGGACCTTCTTACTTTGACTGTGTGTGACTAAGTACCTGCAGCTGCCACTTGCCAGGCTTGCCTTCCCCTTCCCAGGCATAGATCTTGTCTTGCAAGATGTGATATTTTACTAACAGGGGTTCAACAGTAGTAGATTGCCCAGTGGTTATATAGGGTTGACACTGGTCAGGAGTTACCATTTGATACCTGAGTAGAGGGAGTAGAGATGGAGTCAGGCTCTTGGTGCCCCGTTAGAGGACAAGAGGCAGTGGGTACAAGTTGAAACAGAGGAAATTCCACTTAAATGTAAGAAGAAAAAAAAGCTTCTTTACTGTGAGGATGGTCAAACACTGGAAAAGGCTGGACAGCGAGGCTGCGGAGTCTCCATCCTTGGAGACAGTCAGAACCTGACCACACATGGTCCAGAGTAACCTGTTGTGGTTCACCTGCTTAGAGCGGGGGTGTTGAACTAGACAATCTGTGGACGTCCTTTCCAAGTTCAGTTTCTGTGAGCTGCTTTTAGCAGTAGTTCAGCTAAGCAACTCAGAGGCAGCATCCTAACCTGGGTAAAATTATTGATGCAGCATCTCAGAGAAACTTCAGGGATGATTTCAGGTGAGCAGGAGTTTACCTTCAGTGGAATTTCTGCAAGAAATAGTGTAATGTTTTTAATTTAGTTATCTATTACGTAGCCAAGGGGTCCTTGAAATTTTATTTCCTTTGTGATCCTTCTATCTCTGTCAAATATCTAGGGCTATGTCTATCTGGTTTATTACTTAAACCTCTCTGATTATTTCTTTGGAGCCTTTTGCTTCCAATTGAAAACAGCAGCTGGTTCAATGACATTGCACAGATTGCATTCCTCCTCTGTAAAGAGATTTCAGTCTTAGCCTGAAGTGTGTGATTGCATGTGTAATTGAGAAAAGTAATTGACAAGTATTAAAGCCACAGGAGAGACTGGACCATGACCTGTCTCTAGTAGAAGACCTTATCTTTCATGTTTTCTATCTGTTATCATTGTCAGTCTTGCTCTGGCGTATTATGAACAAGAAGGGCTACAACAGCATGCTTCCTAGCAGTTCCTTGTGGCCCATGTGAAATTATGTTGGATTCATACATCTGACTTGACATATCAAATAATTCAGTGCTTGGTCTCATTTCCCAGAGCTGTTTGTAAGATTTTTAAAGCTCATTGTTAAAGTATGTAGTCCTACATCAGATGCAGCTTTGTGTGCTAGATGCATCGTGCTACACCTGTTTTATTGGTGCTCCTCAGTTCCTTCCCTTTTTGTGTTGTCCCTAAAGACAGAACTCTACTGGTACATCCAGGGGTGGCAGTGATTAACATTGCAGTACAGCTAACGCAACAACAAACATGATGTCGTTTTCTCACCTAAAGTAGCTCTTGCTCACATGAACTGTTCTATTAAATTCATTAAATTCATTATGGGTGTGACCGCTGAAGGCAGTTTACGTTTAAGTGGAGAGGAGAAGCTTTTTGACATAACCATTTAGAGGAGTGAAGAATAATTTTTCAATCACAAAATATAGTGGGAATTTAGGTAGGAATTCCATTTTGGATTTGGCTAAGGTACCAAACCTAACACTTCTGATCTAGGGAAAATTCTTGAGAGATCTGTAAAAACCACAAGTGGTCAGGACCTTGGTTTTACATCTCATTAATAACCAAGAGTGTGTATAACCATAAGTTATTAGCAGCTGACATAGGATTTTTCATGCTATAAACAAAAAAAAAAAAGTGGTCTGTCACTTTTTAGCCTGTTCCAAGCCAAATACACTGCTGAAATAATTTACTCCTAATTTCATAATGAAGCTGACAATACTCTTGCTGGTGTAAATCAGGTGTAACAACATAGAAATTTGTGGATTAAGATAACTGAAATGCTTAGTCAGGTCCGCTTTTTGTCTGGCAACTGCTTAACTACGAAGCAAAGCATTCTTAAATATAATTCCATCACAGATGGACAAATACATGGATACCTGAGCAAAACTTGCAGGGCAGTAACTTCAGGCATGAAGAGTGTGGACTGGATTGGTTAGATATATGTTCTTGGACACGCATCTCTAAATAATTACAGGTGGAAAGGATGCTGTTCTTTTACACAATTGTAACCTTTTCATGCTTTCTTGTCATCCTCTCCCACCCTGAGAAATGCTTAGGTGTGCCTGAGAACACTTTGAGATACTTTTTGATGTACAGACTTGCTCACAAGGTAGTGTTGACATTTTTCTTTTATTCATCCGGACTCTGAAACGACTTTTATCCATTTCACTTTGGTTTTTAGCAGAGATGCAGAGTGGATCCCGCTATCCTTGAATTTCAGGAAAGTTCAGATGCAGTTCAGAAATTTCTCAGGATCCAAACTCTGCTACTTGACTGTAGGTTTCTGCTAGTAGTTTCTTCCATGCTGGCTGAATCTTGGCCAGAGACTGTGTGTCTCTGGGCAGTGCGTGCTGTTCTGGGAGTTAGAGCCAGAAAGAACCACAGGTTCTGCTTGTGTACAGCAGTTGAAATTACAGCTCAATTTGTCTTTTATTGTGAGGGAAGTCAGGGACAGAGTGGGCTAATTTCTCATCAGTGTCATAGGCTGGTTCTGAAGCGATAGGTACCATTGTATTCAGATTCCAAAGTAATCTTAAAAGACCTGATTGAAAGTTCATTAAAAATTGCTGGCAAGGCTTGTGTTGACTTTGGAGGTACTGTTTCAAGTGTTAAGGAGTAAGCCTGATTTCACTGCAGTTAACATGAGGATTCCTCCTGACTCCGGTAGGTTAGCTTTGCTCTCTAAACAGCACCCCAGGAGGGACAAGTCCTCTTTGCTGGGATTCCAAGGCTGTTCTCAGTCCTGACTGATACCTGAGTTGGCTGCGAGGTCTCTCTGGCTGCTGGAGGCTGCTGCTGCCAAGAAAAATAGAGGCTTGCATGCTTATTGCTGGGATTGCTTATGCATGCCATAGTAATTAAATAATAATACCACAAGGATGGAACATTCATTTTAACTGTCAATCATCCTTGTGCTGGAGAAATTGGGGAGTGCCATGACTGTCTTGTAGAGGGATTTGTAATTTAAGCATGCCACTGGAGAGGTATGGAATTTTTTTTTAATTTTTTTTTTTAAACTTCAGGAGTTTTTCATTTATTTTTCTGGGATGTGCCATCTGGATTTCTTTTTTCTCCTTGACAAGATGTCTGCTCTGGCCTGTTTCTTCACAGCTGGAACTCCAGAAAGGCTGAGGACATCTGTTTGTCTTCACAGTTAATGGTCAGAGTCTACCCATGATTGCTGCCTTCTGCTCCTAGCTGGCCTGTTTCCTCATTTTTGCAGTGGAGGGGAGTTTATGCCTGTCTTGCAGCCTGGTGGAAACCAGGAATATTTGAATAGTCTCTTCCACATCTGCAGCAAATGCTGCATCCCAGTTCCTAAGACTCTGGTCTTGTTTGCTGTGTTGTGGAGACTGCACTTCTGAGTTCCTGCCACATGAGCCAGCCCTTTTCGAAGGACGGACTGATTGCATTTCCCTTTTCTCTGCAACCCAGCTGTTCTTTTGCTGGCTTCTGTTACCGCACTGAGGGAATACTTCATCCTGCCTAAATTGGGTGCTTCTATTAATAAGTTGCATCTTTCTGTTTTGTGAACTGTACTGCAGCTTTACCACAGACCTGTCAGTCCCAGTCACTGGGACAAAAAGACATCTCCTTCCTCTGGGCAAAGCACGGGTAGGCTTTTACCTGCTTTACATTTATAAGCTATAATATTATAAAATATAATATAATGCTCATAAACACAGTCCTCTGCAGGTGTGACCTTGTGTGTGGTGATGCTGCACCCATCAGTTTGCAGATGAAGGGGGGTAGCAAAGAGTTATCTTCTCCCATCAGAAACCATTAAACCTCCATGAGACTCTGAAAAATATGTTGCATGTTTGTTGTAGAAATAAGCTGCACCTCGTCTGCTGTTCTAAGGACTTTTGCAGACTTTATGAACGTTTGCCTCTGGACTTAACGTTTACATGTTAGAATAGATAGAGAGGTTTGCACCAAAGGACCTTCTTGGCCTGTCTTTGACTTCTTATGCTTTGCAAAAAGCTGCAGTCAAGCAATCTGTGGGAAGATGATAGTGTTTTAGTGAGGTGATTAATCTCACAATACCAGGGATTTCCCATGGTGCTTGATTGACGTGACGTTCCAAGGAAATTTCGGAAAGCTATTTAAGTCCTGGGTGCGGTAAGTAAAAACGGCAAACAGTAATTTAGCTAAAACAACCTACTAGAACGCCGTGACTTAACACACAATTGAGAGCTGACTGTAAATGTGGTTATAAACATAAAAAGCCTGTTTAAGACTGATTTTGGTACAGAAATAATGAACTAGATTGTCATGAATAGTTTCTCTTGCTCTTGTTTGTGATACGTGCTAAATTTGAGCATTGGGGGGAGTATGCATAACTGTACTCTGGCAAAATGTCTGGGGATATCCTTGCTTTGGCTTAAAGCACAGACGCCAGCGACTCTGCAGCCATCTAGCTGGAGGGGAGGATAAGTGGATTGCATGAATAGAGCAATTCAATAGAAGTAGATCTTTCTGTGGGTTGTGTCTGAGCAGTAAATCACCTAAGATTATTTGCTGAATAGAGAAGATAGAGTTGGCTTCACTGAGGTTGTGATGCGTGTTTAATGAATACCCTTGCTCAGCTCGCAACACATCTGATTTCTGGGGAGCTGCTCGTAGTCTGCTGGTTTGTAAATCATCTGTTGATCCAAGCTGTTTGAAATAAATAGTTGTGATCACATCAGCTCAGAAATCTATGGACAAGTGCCTTGTACTACACCCGTGTGCCTGGATGCATGCCGGAGAGAGAGAGCTTTCCAGGCTCTGCATCAGCTTAGAAGCACCGACATTCCTTGCAACCTCAAGCTGGAACTCCAGCAGACTTCTAAGATTTAATTTTGTAACAATTTACACTGCATGGATTTTTCACAGCAGATCACACAGACTGTGGTCTTTCCTCCTCGAAATGGGCTTGCCCCGATATTTCTAGCTAGAATTTGCAATCTGCTGTCCAATTCATGTTGCTTTTAGACAGTGACATATATTGAAGTTATTAGGACCTCAGCTGTATTTTAGATGATGTTTTCTACATGCTTCTGCCGACTGTTTGGTGAAAGAGAATCTATGCTTGCAAGTGGTACTAGAAATGTTATTAAAACCCAATATGGTTCTCTGAGAAGTGGCACGTGCCACTTCAACAGTGTATTGCTCTTGACAAGAGCGTGGCAGGGAATTGGTAACCAATGATTTCTGATGCCTTTTTTTAATTTGAAGTTAGAAGTTCATTCCTAGCTTAGGAGAAAAACAACAGGTATGGCTATTTGATCACTTCTGATTGTCTCTGGGAGGTGACTAATGGGAACGAGGGAGTCCAATAGGAAGTGGACCCAAATGCATAATGACAGATCGTCTCTTCTGTCCAGACTTTGTTTAGAAGGGATCCAGAACTACGCACTGTAGTGTCAAAGCTTCTCTAGATAATTTCACTGTGGCTGTGATATACTTGCAGAACATAGGAATGGGCAAGGTAGTTAAATTTGGCAATGGACATCTCTTCTGTGATCAGACAGGGACTTTGTTTTTCATTGTGATTTTTTTTTTTTTTTTCCCCCTGTGTGGACATTTGTCACTCTGCAGCCTGTGATTTGAAAGCTATGGAGCATTTCAAGGTTTTCTGTACATTTTAATCTCCCTGTCAATACATTTTTATGCCAGTGGTGAACAATCTTTGGCATCTGGGCAGGTTTTCTGTGGCACATATTAGGACTGTCAGAGGGCTGAAAGTCTCAGCAGCTTGAGAAAGGTCTCTGAGCTCTGGCTCCCAGCTCTTGGCTCTTACTGATTTCTGAAGCAAAGGGAGCTGGGAGGCCCTGCAGGTGATGGCATATTAAGTTATTAGAAGGCCTTTTGGTGGTTTAGGGACAGCATCTTCTGGCTTTTGGGACATTTCTCTTGGCAGGCTTAGCCTGTAACTTACAAAATAAAAAAAATTCTCTGAACCCATGTAGGGGCCAAAGAGATACAGTGATATTAATCTTTGTTCTTGTTTCTCTTTAGATCCTAGAATCTCCAGATCCTCGAATCACAGATCCACGGCGGACTTGGATCTCCTTTGTTCACCGCCCAGATGATGGCAACACCTCTAAAAGGAGATGCAAAGGGAAAGACAAGAAATTAGTAGGTTATTGCTAGATTGCCATCAGCTAATAAATGTGCACCATGGCTTCCCTTCCTACTGCTGATGTGCAAAGTGTTTTGTATGCTCCAGCTTTTGCCTTCCCATCCCAGAGTGTGCTGCGTTTTTATTTGTTTGTGTTTATTTCTCAAAGTATTTTGGAGACTTTTGAGACAGTAAGTGCTATATACTCTGTAAGATAAGGTATGTGAATTCCACTGTCAACGTTATTTTTTTTTTTAAACCAGATTCTCTTGGACTGAGACTTTTTCGGGTTTTTTACTGCTCAGTAGAAATAAAATTAACATTTTTTTTTTCCCACTAGATAAAAACCATGTATCTCAAAGGATGTGTTAATCAAGGTTTGGACACATCGTTTATTTCAAATTAATGAATTACTGATTATCTGCTGAGTGATACGTGATCACATGTACACTTTTAATCTGCTGCTTAGACAATCTTGAATGCTTTTAATAATATCCTTTTATTTCTCAGTGAGCTGATAGGCAGGAGTGCTTCCATGGAGGTTTGCTGACGTTTAGTTGAGGAAACAGGAACTCCCTGGGAACAATATACATCAAAATAGCATTGATATCACTGTTGTATGTTCATACGACCAGTTTAACACTCTAATGTGTGGGAGGCTGACCTTTACAGGTGTTTTGAATAAACGGTTTCATTTTTTTTCCTGAGAGCTCTACTGTTGCACCAAGCACTCATATATGTGATTGTTATGTCTGAGCAACGTATATGAGTAATGTAAAGTGTGGCTAGATGGCTATTCTAGTTAGCGAATAGGTAGAATAAGAAGCTTAAAAGCCAGTAAGTTACTTTGATGATAGGAGAAGATACAGAAGCAGCAAACTTAGTCTTGTGTGCGTTGTGCTTCACGTTGTGTATATGCACTTGAAGAACCAGTTTGTGTTTACCTGAGCAAAGTTTATCCTCCCACATAAAGACCTGAGTAAATTCCAAGTGCTGGAATTCACAGCTGGCTGGAGAGTCAGTGTAAGATTTACTGCACCAGGCCTGTAGCTGAACCGATAGCAGAGGGGGCTGCTCACGTGGCTGACAGCCCTGTAGAACTGGCTCATGGCTGAGAGAACTTTTGGTCTGTCAGTGCAATTTCCTGTTTCTAATTCACATGGTTTTCTTTGGTTACTTCCTTAGCGTGGCCTTGTTGGGCCCCCAGGACCTCCTGGCCCCCAGGGACCTCCAGGAGCACCTGGTGCTGAAGTCACCCGGGAAGTCCTTCTGCAGGAGTTTAAGGAGATATTAAAAGGTAAAGGCTGTAAGAGCTTTGTGCTTTTTGTGATCTGCTGCTTTTGGTAAGCACCATTGCAAAGAAAGAACTGGCTTTGCAAATGTTTGCCTTAAAGCATTCCCCTGTCTGGCAATCAAAAATTTGAAAAAATGTTTCCCCAGTGCTGCTCAGTTTGAGTTGAAGAGTTGAGTGCAGAAGTCTAATTGCACAACTAATGCCTTCATAGACCAGGCTCTTAAACTAAGCCTTTATTTTCCTATACTTTTTCTTTTCTCCTCAGAAGCCATTGAACGTCGAGCATCGCTGGCTATATCGGCCCATCCTAGCCAGCTGCCTCCACTCCTGCTCTCCTTGGAGGAAGTTTCACCCCACAGACGTGTAGAAGAGGCATTCCATTGCAAGCTAAAAGGACAAGTCATTGTAGATAAGAAGACCCTGGTAGAACTTCAGAACTTCCAGTCGGTGAGAAGGGATTACAGACTGAACCTGTGCAACTCCACAACAGCCATTGTGCGTAGATCAGCTATAGTTCCCCTAGTCTGCAAAGCTGCTAGGGGGCTCTGTAGATAAAGGTGTTTCCTGAAAGGGCAGACTACTCCCAGAAGCTTGGCTTAGGCTTGGATGCTGTGAATATAGCACTACCTTTTCTGTGATTGATGGAAGTAGGATCTCATATGGTGATTTCTGCACTGAAGCTCAATTGCAGTGAGATGGACATTTAGCTTTGAGTCGTCTCCTTCCTGGCAAACCCAAAGGGCAGACTTTCTTCTCTCTTCAGCCCAGCTGAATCTCATTACAGTTCTTACTGCAGTTGTAACAGGTCTGTGCAAGAGAGGGCTGTCTCACAGGTCCAAACAACAGTCTTTTTATTTCAGTTAATGATGGAGAAAGACTTGTCCATGTTTGGCATTAGTCTCAAGCATCTGTTCTTTTTTTCAGTGCACACCCTGTTTAATTCCAGAGTAATGTTCAGATGTAGAAAAATGTCAGAGGCAGAGAGAAGCCATTGGTTATAGATTTGTGAGCCCAAATAAGAGCCATCGTTTTTGTTAGACGGGCCAATGCTGATGCTCAAATTCTTTACATAATGTTTTGTTGAAGACTAATACATGTTACCTATAGAATTTCATTCTAGTCATGTTGTAATGATAACAACACCATCATGGGATGCTGTAGGTCATTATAAGCATGATTACAAGGAAGCAGTTGAATTTTATATTAAAACTTCTACTAACCATTTCTGAAACAGTTGCAAATAGGTTCTGAATTTGAAGTTTAAATGTTAGGCTAAAATAATAGCTAAAACCAAATAGTTACTTGGTAATTGAGGAGGCTTCTTCTAGACTTTGGGGTCACAAAGACTGTCTAATAGCACAAGGCCTTCAGATACATGGTTGGTTTGGTGACAAGACGTGTTTGAAGAGCATGAACAAGGAATATGGCTCTCTGTCAGCAGGGTTTGCTAACATTGTTCATGCTTTAAGGTGCTGAGCTTTCTTCCCAGCTGCACTGAGTCTCATTTCTGAATAAACCTGTCCAGCAGTTCCTTTCCCATGGAGTAGTTTTGCTGCTAGGACTTCTCACAGCTACAGGACTAGAGGCAGTGGTTATGTTCTAAACAGGGTGCTTTCCTGGATCTTTCCCAAATACACTTGTGGAAGCCTGGTTTGACAGCACTGTGGGTGCTGGCACAGAGGCAAGATTGTACTTGAAGTGTGGGCAGGGCTAGAGAGATCTGCTGCCTCATTAATTAGGAGGGAAAATGTGAATAAAGACATCTCGGCAATCAGTGTGTAGGCTGATGCTTCCCATGCTTTGTTATCATACGCCTAGCTTCTTTCTAATTGCTTCTGGCCCTGAAGCTGATGTGGGAGGGCTGGCAGGCCTCTGGATGCCAGCCTTTCATTTCAGCTTTGGGACAAGAAGTGTCTGGTTTTAGCTTGTGCTCTGATATAGGGGAATTTAGCAGGGAGTGAGACAGTGGATGCTCTTGCAAAGATGAAAACATTGTCTTTAAAACGGTCCAAGGGGGAGGGAGAGAGAATTCCCCTCCCTCCGTTCTGTCAGTTTAATAGTGCGAAGAAGTCAACAGTTTGATACTTCTCAGGGACGTGATAGGGATTGACTCTAATTCCTGAACTTGGACCTCACCCAAAGCATTTTGAGATAGTGGAAAGAACCTGTGTTGAGAAACAGCCTATCACTTCTATACTCTGTCATTTGAGTATGGTGACTGAGTCACTTTGACCTTGAGAACTGAGAGAGCATGGTGGTTTTCTCATCCTTCCGTGCTAAATTTCCTCCAAGAACGCTCCCTCCCTCTCTTCCTCATGCTCTTGCAATTTCCTTAGTATCTGGAATGAAACACATGATATTCCTTTCCCCACACCTTTCCCTCCTGTGTCTCATGCTTTGGGTTTTCTCACAATTGCTTCTTGCAAAAGCTTTCAGAAAGGTGCTTTACACAGGGAGAATTGAAGTGACTGCGGCCTCTGACAGGCCATGGAAGTGGGATTTATCTGGGGCCCAGGAACATCACTGCAATCAGGTCATTTAAGGCTAAGGTGGCCTATGTGCTTTCCACGGTGAAAGATCCCAGAAGGAGTCCTGGTGTCTCCAGTGCGTTGAGGTCAAGCTAAATGTCTACCTTTTGGCAGCTGAATTTTATTGCTGCTTCAGGAGATTGGTGCGTCCCCTGTGTGTTGGGTTGTTGTACAGGCTGAGTTATCTGTTTCTTTAATAACAGATAAGTTAATGCATTGCTTTCCACGCTGTTTATCACTGAACAGCTAAACTGACAGTTCATATCTCAATTCTCTGTGCACAGTTCCTATTTTCCACCCAGAAGTAAAGTATGGAGTGAGTGAGGGAGACGTGGGGATAGGAGATGAACTGAGGAAGAGAAGCTGACCTTGGTTTGTACAGAATGGCTGGATACGAACTCGTTTGTTTGCTTTTGGTCTGCTAACTGAAATAGCTGTGTGCAAGTAGTTAGTTTCTCAGATATAAATCCCTGCAGTGTTTGAAGCAGCTAGGTGAGCGTGCCGCTGTGAGGCAGCGAATGCAGCAGGGAGCTCTAATTGGCATGGGGTTTAATGGAATATTTTGCCCAGAAAACCTCTCCCTGCATTGTCTATTTCTATGAGCAAAAGAATAACAAAGCCACAGAGGGCATGAAGAAACAGGAATGTTTTATCAGTGATAATTTACTGGTGCCTAAAATTGCCTTCCATGCTCAGCCAGTGGTTTTGGAATTATGTTGCTGATTCTGCTAATAGCTGTAACGAGAAAGGAATGAATTAACTACGCAGTACAGTTTTGCACATACAGGGTTTGGATCTGCTCTTTCAGTGAGGTAAATCAAAAATAGCAGTACCAAAAATGATGGCCCAGTCATAGCATAAGAATGGAATCAAGCTCCTTCCACAGTCTTTGTCGTTAGGTTAGCTGTTATATTGTCCGTATGTGTATACATAAAGAAAATAGCGCTCCTTTTGTGTATATATATGTGCACACAGGCACACATCAGCGCACACCGATAAATATAGAGGCTTAGAAGTCATTGTGTGAAACAGTTGTTCTGCAGTTCATTGTTACTGTTTTCCCATTATACATATGTAATCTTATGAGAAATGCCACTGCTCTTGCACATTGATATATTTTCACCACCATATGCATATATAAAACATTTCTAGTAGAGTTCTGTGAAATTTAAGATTACAGCTAGACCTCGGTAAATAAGGACTGGGAATTACTCTTTCGTGAGCCTTCCCTGGGATTTGCTGAATAAAAGCAGGTTAGTCATTTCACTCCTTCTACCATGTAGTAATTCTCTAAACAAACACCCGCAGACCCAAATATTTGCAACCTTACTTCCTTTCAAAAAGAAAGCTAAATAAATTATTCCTACCCTGCACTGTGAAAGCTGGCAATTTCTGGTTGTGATGAACCAGAATGGGGAGGCAATTAACTTCCTTCTGGTGCTTGAACAAAGGTGTTCCACTTTTTTTTTTTTTTTTTTTTAGTGTAATAGCACCTGTGGTGACACTGCTACAAATTTGTTCACCATGTCTCAGGCCCTTTTTGCCATCTAGTATTGGAAAGCGTACTCAAATGTTTAGGTTGTTGAGATCACCTAATTTTGCGTTTGTGCATGTTTTAGGGATACAGCAGTGTGTGTGCCTTTACAGAGTCATATCTGAACAGCTCTTCTGTCCCATAAGAGCAATGTGGGGCAAATCTCTCAGGACAGCATTCATGGGAATACTTTCACGTTGCACAGAATGCCCTTGCGGTGGAAGCAGAGTCTGACTAATGTTCTTTCTTGGCCTGTGGAAGCCACTCCTGCTTCTCCCCAGCTCTAGCCAAATTCATATCAGGCAGGCCAAAACTAACAATAAACATTTCTCGCAGAGTTTATTTTAGTCTGAGTCAGATAATCTGCTGTGAGTTTGACTTCAGACTGCTTCCTTGCCATGAGGAGAAGCTGCATACTATTTTACTAGATTTTTGCCTGGTCTGTAGAATGCAAGCTTAGGAAAAAATGAAGCTAAATATGGAACCTGTAAGAATCCAAGCAGTTGTTCTTTAACAGCATCAAAGCCACCTGACTTAGACCTGAATTGGGTTGAAAACCTCTGGAGACCCAGATGAATGTTTCCACTGTACTTGTATCACAAAAAGAAAAGTGTAGAAGGTTCCAGGTTTTTAAGCCTGGGGGCACCGCTTGGTTCCATCTGGGAAAACTTTGGGAGTAGTAGGGACCTCTTGAATCAAATAATGGGAGATCTTGTATTTCCAAACATCAGTGGAGGCTAGAGGCCACTGGGACCAGCAGAGCACAGGGATGCATAGGATGCAGTAAGCACAGTCTGAGTCAAGATGAGTTAGACAAGTTGGGCAGTGAGCAAAAAGGGCGTTTTCATGTCTCCTCCTGATCATTTTGCCTTTTGTGGGACCAAATGCTGAGAGTGCCCATCTGGAAGGTGTGTTCTGGGGAGATAAGGCAGTAGCCTTGCAAATTTTTTCAACTTTGTTCTCATGCACATATGCTTGCTCTTTGTCATAGGCAGAAGTAATTGTTGAGAGTGCTGGGGATTTTTTCAGGGTCTGCTCTTCTTATCTTAACAGCCTCTGGCCAAAGGAGCGTTTCTCCGGGGGACAGGATTAAATCTAGCAACAGGACGTTTCACAGCACCTGTGTCTGGCATCTACCAGTTTTCAGCCAATGTCCACGTTGGTGAGTATTGTCCACAGAAGCCTTTTCTGTACTGCTTGATCCACAGAAGCCTTTTCTGTACTGCTTGAGAGGTGCAGGGAGGAGTCCTGGAGCTCTCTGGGTCCTGTTTGGTTTGAAGCACGCGCAGTGGCAGCCCTTTGCAGCGAGCTACCCCTTTGGTACCATGACCCAAAACCCCATCCTTAGAGCTGGGTACTTTGACAGACTGATAGCCACAACAGGCTGCTCCGTGCAAACCAAACAAATCCACACTCCTCATGGAGGATGAGTTTAACGAAAAAAATATATTCAGGTATTGAAGTTATGGCTTCCATAAAAAATTTTTAGAAGAAACAAACATGATTGATGATGTAGAACTGCATCAAAGGAGGTTTGACTGTTTTGTCACCAGTGCATTCATTCAATGACTTTAAACATTCAGTGAAGAAGTATTTTATAATCCAACACCAGAAGGGTGCTTTCCCAAAAAGTCACAAGGCTACTGGTGTCTCTGTTAAGCCAAACACCAGCAATTGGTGGTCTGCTATGTTGCAAAAGTCCTTATATTTCTTCCACTGCTTTCCCCAGACCACAGTGAGTTGAAGAGTAAAGTCCAACTCCGAGCCAGAGATAATGTCCGGGTGTTGATCTGCATTGAATCTCTGTGCCACCGATACACGTGAGTTACTGCAACGCTGTTGTGGCAATTACTTTTCTCAGATGGGCCAGTGTTTCAACCAGCTGTGGAAGTCAGGTTCACCAACAGTGAATTTTCTACAATAATTGCCTGTAGAACTTTTCTGAAGAGAGTGATTCCATCTGGCCCTTAGGTTTTATGTGGGGTTTTTAATTCTGATTTTTAACCTTTTAGTGCTAATTACTCTAAATAGATGAATATTGCATATGTTGAGAGAATTGTGAATGAAGTTGGCTGAAACTGGATATAGCTAAAGGTGCTGAATGCTCAGCTATCACCATAAACGTACAGAGCGAGAGGAACACTAATTTTGTGCCAGAGGTTGTTAGCTCTATTTTTATAATTTCAACTGCATCCTGAATGGATTACAGCATCTCACTTGTGTTGCCGTGAAAGCATTGGAGCGATGAGGAGAATGAATAGGTGGTAATTAGAGGTGAACGTGTCCTGAGGCAGAAAGCCGCTGGGCTTGCATACAGGTACATGGTACCTTCTCACAGCCCTCAGCTGCCTTCTGGAGCTTGCTCAGATAACCATGCTGAATTTTCCTCTGCTGGGATCCTTTAGCAAAACTCTGCTAACGAAACACTTTTGTTAGGTCATGGCAACCTTGGGTGCTGCTCTTTACGCAGCGGGCCATGGCATCAGCGTACTGTTGGCTGCTCTTGTTTGCTTCTGTCATCCATTCAGCCGCAGCATGTCGGTGCCATGTGTCTCAAAAGGCCAGCTCAGGAGGAGTTTGGCAAGCTTTGCTTGGAGGAAGGGGCTGGGTAGCCCCTGGGCTGGGCTGAATTGTACCCAGCAGAGGGCAATGCTGCTTGCAGAGAGTGGCCACCACCTCTGCTTGTGGCTGGGCCCTCATCACCGGGGGAGAAATGCCTGTACAGGGCTGCGCAGATTTGCTCTGCCCTGCCCGCAGCTCTTCCAGTGCAGCTGTAGCAACACCCTTGCAATAACACCACTGAAATATATCCATAAAACGACTCCACAGGTGCAACTTAAAACCCACGAAACCATAAATTTGCTGCTGGACTGGCTGCTTCAGCCATCACTTTCCCTGCTTCGTGAGTCAGAGTGCCACAAATAGGACTGATCTCTCCACAGGCATTTCAATTTAGAGGCTTTATTGGCAGGTGAATTTGATATGAAGCCTCGTGTAATACATAAACCTCTCTTAGGTTTCATTGGCCTGTGGGAAAGACTTGATTGGTATCTGAGCACCCCTTAGTAACGAGGGTAAGAGGGAGCTGTGCGCCCACTGACCTGATGGGAAGTCAAGGAGCTTGTTGACTGGAGCAATTGGCACCTCCTTGGCCTTGTAGTCTGTTTTATAACAATCTTTTATGATTGCAAAACTTACAGCGAGGCAGTGACAGACTGGCTGCAGTCACAATGTCAGCAGAAGAAGGGGGGTGTAACTTCTTGCCCCTTAAAGGGATGCCTTGTATTCGGGTAAGCTGCAGAACTCACAGGACATTTCATTTCTGGCACTTGTGAGAATTCCTTTAGGTCGTTCTAAGAATGTTCCTCAGCCTGATCTTGAAAGCTGGGATGTGTGTTGACAATGAGCGATTTTTGGGACAGCCCAGGCCTTTAATCACAGGGGTGGAACAGGTATGAGGAATGCAGAGTCGTACTGTCCTTTTTATGAGTAGCTCTCACAATTTGCCTGTGCGCAGTGCAGATCCTGATTCCTGTCCTTTACTCTGCATAGCAAAGATTGGTCAGATTCAGATTCAAGTAATCAGCTTTTTTTTATTTTATTTCAACATCGCTGCTTTTTTTCTTTTCACCTACAACAATCTCCTCTTATCTTAGCAATTTCATCAAGAGCAGGACTCATGCCCCTAGCCCTTGCATTCCCCATGAAGAGAGACTGCAAGTTCCACAGATTCTTTTCCTACATGCTTTTGGGATGTGGAATGATATTTCCCCCTTGGGATGTGGAAAAATATTGCCAGTTGGTTGGTTCAGTAAAGATTTGAGTGAATGAGTGGGTGAGATTTATGAAGCCACCTAAGAGGATTTAAAAGTGGAATTGATCCTGCAGATCTCCAAGAGTGAAAAGCTGTTCTCCCATCCTGACCTCCACTCTATGTTGTCTTCAGTTACAGAATCATACAGAAAATGTAAATTCCATTTAAACTGTTTTGTAAAATAACTGAAAATGACAGTGTTGAGTTTTTCTTCCTAATGATTAATGATTCCACAAACTCCCAACTGATTTGATTAAGGCATTTGAGAGAGAACAAAGAGTTTTTCTTCAGGAAGGCTCACTTCTGTCTCCAAGGTCAGTGTCTGTCTGCGTCTCTTTCCTTTGCAGTCCACTCAGTCAACTTTACAGTAATATTGCTAAAGAATAGATGGCAGTCTCTGCTTTCAGCACAGCTTTAGTCCTGCTTCCTTGTTCTGGTAAATGCAAGCACAAGAGTTATCCTGACAGGAAGCTTCCCTGTGGGCCATGGAAACTCCTGTGCCTTCCTCATTGCAGGTCTTCTTAGCTGAGAGCTCTTGGAAAACTGTTCTGGTTCTAGCTGGGATGTGTGAACAACCTCTTTGTCACATATAGCCCAGACAGCTTTATTGGGATGTTTTGAGATTAACTTGCCATCTGAGGAATTTATAGCTACATTCTCCAAAGAACAGTAATAGTAAAAACTTTTTTTTTTTTCTTAGAACCGACCCAGATGTTAATTGTTTAGATAAAGCTCTCTGATGTCTGACTTGGAGTTTTCGTCAGGTGTCCAGGGTTGCAGTTTATGATTGGTTTGTCCTGCACGGACAACAGTGAGTTGGACAGCAGTGGGAGCAAAGCAGCATCAGTACTGGCTGTATGAGAGACCCCTCTCTCTCATACGGTGGGTGAGAGTTTGACTGGTCTGTGGCATGGAAGGAAGATGGGTGGAGGGATGGGAACCTGTCTGGACAGACATTCTGCTGGCACAGGCTGAGCTGCTACCCGGGCTTGTGGAATTTCCTGGGGATGTCAGTGTACACAGTCATTCATTTGAGGGAGCTGAAAGAGCCCCGAGGGCTTTCGGCTGAGAGAGATGGAAACTCGGAGGCAAGGAGACAGTTGGAGTAGAGGAGATTAATGGTGGGAAGTTCCCACCCAAGTCAGGCTTTTGGCAGGATATGACACACAGACTGAGCTCTTCAATCAAGGTGGTGCCAAGTGGCTTGCTCTCTCTGGGCCAAATTGCCCCTACCTTTTATGCACATTATTTCCTTGCAAGGGGGCTGGAGAGAGCACGTTTGCACTTGCTAGCTTTCGTCACCACCACTTCATGGAAAAAAAGGAGGAATAGGGGTTGGTTTTCTTGGGAAAACAACTAGATCTGCTACCACTGGCTAGGCAGATTGCAGAAGAACCAGCCAAGCACGGAGCTCTGTGCTTTCATATTGCTTTGGAACTGAGCTTACGTGGCTTGTTCTGATTGTTGATGTCTCGGGCACCTCCTTCCACCCTGAGTCTTGTACACAGGAGCTGAGTTAGAACAGAAGGTGCCACAAAGAGCAGCTGTCCTACATCTTGTTACTGCAAGGAATGTGATGGCTATTAGAACACGGCATTAGAAAAGAACAGCGCTTGGGGGGTGATCTGGAGCTCTCCCTTGAATTTTAACTGAAGCACAATTTATTTATTTTTTGGCTTGTACGTGACCCCTGATCCTGTCCTCCTAAAACACTGTTCACCTGCAGAATGTGTTCTTTCTTGCGTAAGCCGACTATGTATGTTAGGGTGAAACAGGTCTTTCACACCTTGAAAATGAATGAACTGTTACTGGCAGGATGCATATAGCTAGCTCTTTGAGAATAACAAGAGTATAAACTATTGTGGTGGTCAACAAACTGGGATATCTGGTATGTAGATAAATGTAAAGGACATGTTTAGCACCTGTTCAGGGGTGGGGGATAGAGACTACAGGACCTGGAGAAAGGCCTCTGTCAGAGAAGGTGGCTCCCAGTTCCTGCCACCAGCTGAGTTTTGCATTCGCAATCCTGTATGCTCTGTAGGTCTTCCATTAGTCACTACAAGGTGGACGAGGGTCTACAGTTCTCTCTTCAAGGCAGCTGATTACCGCCATAATCAAGTACAGATGTGCACTGGAACCGCCAGATCCTCTTTCTAGGGAGGTCATGAGACTATTGTCATTCCACATCCAACTCTTGCGACTGCCTTAGGTGTTTAACCTGTTTATTTTTCTTTTGCTGCTGTTTAGGTCTTTAGAAGTCATTGCTGGTCTGGAAAGTAACAGCAAAATCTTCACTATCTACGTACACGGCTTACTGCAGCTGCAGGTAAGCCCGTGCAGGCTGGGAATCACCAGTTTGCTTGGCAGGCTGCGGAGTTATTTACTGGCAAGGCTGAATTCTCACCAGGAGGTAGGGAAGTTTTCATTAACCTTCTTTCTAAGGTTAATGAAGTTAAATGCCTTACCTGGGGTGACGAGGCAGTGGCAGGAAGAGGAAGAAAAGCTAGACTTGTGGTGCACGTTCTGGTCTTAAGCCACAGAAGTAACCTTCCCTCGAAGAAATGCCAGTAAACATTCTTCCCTCTCAAATCTCCCCTTGTGTTGTCAAGGTGCTAATTGTGTTTCCCATTTCATAGAAGGGAATCTGAAGCAGGGGTGACCACTTGACTAGTCCCCCAAAAAGATGCTAGTGCAGTAAGGATCTAATTAAGTAATAAACCAATAACACAGTTTCGCTACAGAAAGTTTTTTCTACTGACTCAAACCTGTACTGCTGCAGTAAAAATGTTTGGTCAGATCCTGTTCCCAGGAGCCACAGCAAAGGGCAGGAGGCTTCTGTGCTTAGTTCATGGTAGCAAAATAGGTTGTTTTTCTCCTTTTACACCGAGACGAAGTGTCTGATGTTTTCCTTTCCCTCTTGTTCTCTCTGCAGGCTGGCCAGTACACCTCCATATTTGTGGACAACAGTGCTGGAGCTCCCATCACCATTCAGAATGGATCCGATTTCATGGGCATGTTAATGGGCGCGTAACATCATCTGCAGCAGTGTAGCAGGGAAGGATACGAGTTAGAGCCTTGCAGTGTATATTTGACTGAAGAAACCTTTACTTTGACGCTCGAAGACTGCTTCCTGTCACCGTTGGCATCTTTTTAAACAAGCAAAGAGCCTTTCCTTTCACAGATACTTCAGCTTGCTTTCAGAGGCTACTGCTTTTCAAGGTCCACACGAGTTCGTTCGCCATAAAAAAATATACTTTTATAATTCAGAAACAAACTCTGTAATATTTAATTTGTGCTTCACCGGATGCTCACTAAACAATACACTGAGATTTGGAATTTGTTACGTTATAACTTTATTTCACAATAGCACTTGTAATCAGCATGTCTTTTGGGATCGATTGCGGGGTGTTTGAGTTTGTAAATGAAGGATTGAGAGGGGAAGTAAAACAGTGGCTGTATTCTATGTGTTGTGGAGGAAGGAGACAAGGATTTGCCAGCAAAACTGCTTTTTTCATACAATTGTAAATGGTATAGGCCCTCTCTCATGTTCAGAATAGCACATATTTGACAAGAAGCATGTTGAATTCTCAGACAATGCCTGCTTCAAAGATGGGAATCCAAGGTCTGAACTCTTTAATTGTGGTTCTTTGTATCTAAGTATTTCCTTGATCTTATTGATGAAGCTGAATACCTCGCTGCCTGTGCAGTTTTGTTTTTATGAAAAGGCCAACGGCACCAGTTCCAGCATGAACTCCCCTACTTATGTTCTTATGTTTTAGTAAGATATACATGTGGGTTTGGACTGCATCACGTAAACAGGGTCCTCTCAGGTGCCAGATAGTCATTTGTAAATGTGTCAAATGCATTATGCTGTTGTCAAAATCCTGGCAGAGACAGTGAGGGTAGCAGCCTGGGATCAGATATGTCACCTGTTTGGTGCTTGTTAACTGCGGTGAAATAATGAAAGAAAACACGAGGCAAGGCTTCCTTCCGTCAGGTGGCCAGGGTCAGAGGGACTCTATCGGAGCTCCGCTTGGAGGGTGAAAGTGCTGTCAAAGACCGTCCAGTGAACGTTTTCTGGGTTTCTGCAACTGTAAGCATGTGATTGAGCCCCTGAAGCAGCTTTTCTTATAGCTCCAGGCTATAAATTCATTTTAACAAAGCAAAAGGGTGTTGACATTTCATGGGGTTAAGGTGTTACCCAAGGTGTGGTAATGTCCTTGTGACTGAGAAAAACCCCACACTCATTTAAGGTAGTTTTGTAGCTTTCCCTTTCAACAGACATCTGGCACTGTTATTGATTTAACTTAGCTGAGGCAACGGTTGTATAACAGTGTCGTGCATCGATGGTAGCAAGGCCCCCAAAAAAGTGCAGATACTTGTTCTTGGATGTTTGCAGCGAATGGAAAATATCCCTTGTATAATGTTGCAATTTTTGATCAACCTCCATATCTTCGTGCAATGAAAACAACGACTGCTGGGGACAGCAGAAGGCGTGAAAAAAAATGCCACCCATTGCTGGGTCTGTTGTTCAGGTGGATCAATACATGATGTTTCCCCGAGCTCCAGTAACGCTGCTGTTGAGGTGGGTGGCACGCAAAGATGTCTTATTTCAAGAGCTGTGGAAAAATCTGCTGTAAAACCCGCATGGTTAAAACTGTGTTGGTTTTTTTTTAATCTCCATTATAAATACTTTGAGACAGATCTTTAAGGGTAATAAATGGTATATTTTCGTTTGTGAAGAACATATTAAAGCGATGCCTGTTGGAGGGGGAAGGAGAGGGTACAGGGAATAATCAAGTAGTGCTGCTACACAAGTGAGGAGAGGTATATTCCACTTTCTCGTCAATGGAATGCAGTTGTTCTAACTGCACCTGTGTGACTGTTTAAAATCCAGCAGCCAACAATGTTTATATATTCATTCTTGCTCCACATACATGCCACATACGTGCCATTCTTGCTCCACATACATGCCACAAGTCCTATGGATTATTTTTTTTTTCTAGTACGCTTTGGGGAGAATGTACTTTTAAGCATAAACTGGGTGCTCTGCTGGCAGAGGGGAGTCCACAGCTGTGGAAAGGCACAGCAAGGAGCACCAGTAGTTGTTTCTGGAGCTTCAGAAAGCGTGTAGCACATGGGAATACCACCAAACCCTGTCGATAAAGATTGGCTGTTTCCACTGGGTTTTGATGGAGGAAGAGTAGTCAGGGCAAGCGGCCTGTATCCCACCATGTATTACTATACTGTACTTCGTCCTGTGTGAATATTTGTAATAAATTGGGCTGTTTCATGCATGACTTACAGCAACGTAATCCAAGTGTTGTGACGTTCAGCGTATGTTGTTATACCTATAGGGTTTTTTTGAACCAAGTCTCACTGTTCTTGGTAAATCAGAGTTGAAATATTTATTTTGTTGTAGAACTAAAAATGTTTGTCAGACTTTGTTTTGGGTTTTGTGACTTTTTTTTTTTCCCCCTCTCCTTTGTTTTTTACCCCTCCTGTGTTTCGCTCCCATGATCTTCTTAGTAGGAGGTGAGTTGTTCTGCCTTTGTACCCGTTCTCCCGTATTTGTACAAGGAGCGCTGTCCCAGCAGGCGTTTCCCCAGTGCGCAGTCTCAATGCCCAGTCAGATGGTCCTGAGGAACACACAGCCCCAACGGGGAAGGCTTCAACCTCCCTGGGTGGAGAGCGTGATTTGCCTGTGGGCACTGTCAGAGAGAGAAGTAAACCACTCTCTCTGGCGTCTCTCTGGAAGCCACGTTGCCTTTCTGCTCCTGCCAGCAGAGACAGCTCGTGTCAGGCTCGGGGAGCGCTGGGAAACGAAGCCAAATTAGCAGAGAAAATGGACATGGTGTCTCTTGATTTGTCCTGAGATCACTGTCGCCACTGGAAAGCTCGTGGGGTTTTGATCAGCTCTTTTTATCCCCAGGGTAGAGGGTTGTCCCTTAAGGTGCTTTCCTGTGCATCACTGAGGTCTTTTAGCCAAAAGATTCTCTTTTATTTTTTTTTTTAATTTTTTTTAAGAGTCTTTCAGCTCTGAGTGATGCTACCAGGCTGCAGTTGTATCCCGGGGCTCCAGCCAGTGTGAGATTGTCCATCCAGCAGTAAACGGAGGCAGAATGGGCTGGAAGAGCCAAGACGCGAGCTGAGACCGGGCCTGCCGTGTTGAGGTGCCAAGGCACAAAACTCCTGACTAATATGGAGAGGAGGCTCCTGGCTGGGCCGGCGCTGAGACAAACACTCCGCGAGGCTTCCGCGCTGTTTGGAGAGAGGAGATTAATGGTGTGCGAAGCAAAGTTCCAGCGCTCCTCTGTAGTCATAAAATTTATAGTCCAAGAAAATTTGAGAACTCGGGAGGACGTGGTTCAGTATGAAGAAGTTGTTTATAACAAAATAAAACCCACGTGCTTGAGCCTATGATTTAATGGCCGAGTGTGTAAATCCCACCCAGTGGCAATGGCTATTCGTGGCGTGCAAGGGGAGAGGTCTAAAAAAGGCACAAATTAAATGGCTTTTTGTTTTTTCCCTGGGTCGCTCGGGTGTGCTCGGTGCCCTGTCAGTACGAGCCGAGGCAGGAGGACGGGATGGGGGCACCTCGCTGTTGAGGTCCTAGCAGAGTAGCAAAGGCAACCGGTTGCTGTGCTTTTTTTTTCCTTCTTTACAATTTCTGAGAAGTTCGGGGTTTCAGGGAAACTGGAGGTGAGGAAAAGTACATCTCTTCTTACTGGAACGAGTTTCTTTCTGACCGTCATTTTTTGAGTTCTTCCCGGAAATGTTTGCCACAGAATCACCTTCAAAAAGGTTCAAACTTGTACTTGCAGTCAAAACTTTGGCCAGTTTTACGTCAAGAGCACTTTCCAAAAGGTTATTGTGATACCCCACACAGATCAGTTCACATTTACTAAAACTTGGCTGTCTTCCCCATGCCCTCGCTCTCTCATCTTCCCCCCGGCCCCTTCCTCCGCAAAGGCCTCACACAACCTTCGCAGCAGTCGACATGAAGCTTTTTTGCTGTGTATACGGTTCAGATTCGGACAAAACTACTGCATAATCGGTATGGTTTTGTTGGGGTTAATGCTCTGTGCAGGTCTCCCTCAAACAAGGGAGATGGGTTCACTATCCAGGGTTTTGAGATCGCTCACGTGGGTTTTTCCTACCTGAGAGCTTTGTGCTTCTGAGATACTGATGCAGAATTTGATGCTCCAGTCCCGTACGACTCTCTGGGCTCCGTGTTCTCATGGATGTATACTGCATTGCTCTGGTTGGTACCCTTCCCTCTTACACGGGCTGCGATGGAAACAGACTCTGCTGCTTAGCTTATATTTCAGGAACAATAAACCAAACCGTCCTAGGATGACCATTGACCGCTAATTTCATTGTCTTTAAGAGTGATTATCTTCACTCATAATTCCTTATTCTAAACAGAGTCCAGCTAAAAGTCTCCGGCTCCAAGCTAGAGTTCCTTGCTTGGTGAAGACGGTAAACATCATCGCCTCGTGCGTCTGGAACGTGCCTCTGCCCTTGTCTCAACGGTCTGGGCTAGGGAATGGTGCTGTTCCGCTCCTTCTACGTTGGGTGCCCTCACAACACCTGCAGGTGACGGTGTTTATGAGCCTGACGGAGACCCCGCTGCGGTCCCTGGCGAAAATGCTAACGCTTCATCCCAGCGTACAGGGAGTTGATCTCGTTCAGGGCTTAACTCCAGAATTGCCTTCCAGGTGTGTTTCTGCCGGCGTGGCCACTATAGACTGTGTCCTATGAGCTATATGGACAAAAGATTGCTGGGTTGTCCCGATCCCGCTACTTTTCACTATCCCCATGCTCAGAAGGGCACGGAGCAGTGCTGGAGCAGCCCTCCAGCTGCGGAATCCGCAGTGAATTCTTTCTGTTTAATTCACTCGGGGCCTCGCAGTCGCCCTTGGACAGGCTGTGGTAGAGTCGGGAGCTGAGCAGAGCTCCCGCCGTAACGCCAGGGCTGTCCCGTTCGCGCCCTTGCTTCTCTCTGCTCACTGCTTCAGACAATCAACAGCATCTTCCAGGCGCTCCCCGAGTATTTTCCCTGGCAGGGAGCTGACAGGTTATGAGGTTTTAAGCTCTATGCAAATTTCACGTTTTGTAAATGATGTCGATGCCACACTCCAGACTGACTCCAGGGGTATTTATGTTGGATTAGCAGCACACCGCCTGCCTTTCCTCACTCCCTAGAAGAGAGCCCAGCACGTGTAAACTCCCCTTGAATGGCGGGCTATTAACCGTCAAGCGAAATGATTAGTTTGTCATATAAAAGTCTTGTTATAAATAGGCGCAGGATATAAATCAGTCCCGAGGACAACGATGAAATCAAACAGAAAGAGAGACCCTTTCCAAGCCTCTTCCCTGGGAGAAGCCTGCAAATAGGAGTGAGCAACAGAATGTTCGTTAAATGCTTATAGTCTTCAAGGAAAACTCAAGGGGAATTTGAAAAACGTTCCGAATTGGTGACCGTAGTAAAAAAAGCAGAGTAAAATTAGCCCTAATGTAGGCACTAATACTATATGATATTTAAAAATTAATACCACGCGCTTTGGTATTGTAACTGCTGTGATGGGGAGAGCCCTAACAGCAGACCCCGAGGAGCTGAACCTCTTAAGGTTCCACAGAACGTCAGGGAGCTGGGCACCCTCTAAAACCAGAACTAAGGACCAAGAAGACCTTGAGTCTTTATTGCTCCGTCCCCTCGTATCTATGGAAAGAAAGTGTCAAACTCTCATTGATTACAGAGCTGATTCTCACTCAGCAATTTTACTCAATGCTCCGGTTAGACTGGGATCAATGAACGCTAACGGGGCCGTGACATGAGGGATTCAGGTGTGCCAAATTCCCTGCAGGACAGCTCATTTCCTGCAGAGCTTCCAGGACTCGGTATTCCCTTGATAAGGAACCAGCAGTGAGGGGCTGTGTCGGTGTTTATAGTAACGGTGTTGATGAGCAGGAGTTGGAGCCCTGTGGAGCGGAGGAGCTGTGTGTGCTGGTCAGTCATCTTGTTCTACTGTTTGTTTGATGTTTGGGGGGAAAATGGTTTTTTTGTTACTACCTAAATGACCTCTACCTCCAGGCTTAGAAAGGGTATAGTGCTTTTATTTCCTCTGTGGTGGGTAGTTCTGATTTGAAATAGCCGCTGGGCTCCTGGGTAGTCCTGAGAATAGAGAGGGCAGGCCATAAGAGTTGGAAATGTCTCCTTCCTTAGAGCTCTCTGGAAAGCTTGAAATGTCCAGGAGAGCTGTGAGACTATGCATTATCATCTCATGTTCTTAACAGTGGAAATGCTTTAGTTTCCTTTATCCTGAAATACAAGATGGGCTGCCAGCTGGGGCAGCGGTCTTACACCTGTGTTGCTGAAACCATAGTGAATACAAGATGGGCTGCCAGCTGGGGCAATGGTCTACGCCTGTGTTGCTGAAACCATAGTGTTCCAGAATAACTGACCGTGCTATAAATGGAACTTCAGGTCAGGTTGGGGTGGATTTTGTTGCATCTCGCAGGGGCCAAACACGTGTCCATCTATGATGTCTTACATTGAAATTCCAAATCTGAAGTGCAATTTTGAGGCACCTGAGCTGGGTTTGCCTCCAGCATAGACACAATGGAAAGGTGTCCACAGGCACAAGACCCTGGGCTGTTCCCTGACCCGCTCCCTGACCCTACTTCTCCCTGGGCTCCTTGGCTCCAGGGCCTCGGTGCTCGTTGTCCGTGGGCATGGCGTTCCCATGTTCTGCTTTAAGGTGACCTTAGTGGGTGTCAAAGGGGAATGGCTTTAAACTGGAAGAAGGGAGATTTAGATTAGATATCAGGAAGAAATGTTTTCACTCTGAGGGCAGTGATCCCCTGGGGCAGGTTGCCCCGAGAAGCTGTGGCTGCCCCATCCCTGGAGGTGTTCAAGGCCAGGTTGGATGGGGCTTGGAGCAACCTGGGCTGGTGGGAGGTGGCCCTGCCCAGGGCAGGGGGTGGGACTGGATGGGCTTTAAGGTCCCTTCCAACCTAAACCATTCTAAAGGTCTATGGTATGCTTTTCCAGAGCTTGTTTTCCTGCAGGACCAGTGGGAAGAGGTGTTAAGGCCAGGCTGGCGTGGGGACCTGGGTCAGTGCTGGGTCCATGGGGGCAGAAAAACAAAGTGCTGAGGACTCGGGGGAGGAAAGGAGCAAGGCTGCGTTCTGGGTGTTCCTGTTGGCTCTCTCTTGGGCACTCATGGCTAATCTATAAATGCCTGACAACTTTTCCTGGTCTTTTTCTTTAAACAAAACGTAACTGAGATACACTGCTGAGACGGGGAGCATCCCTCCAGGGGCTGACTGGTGCACAGCTCCGTTCGGCGAGGGCAACCTCCGTCCTTCAGCCCCAGCCTGTGCTCAAGCTGGGCACGAAGTTCTTGGCAGTGATCCGAATTAGCTGGGATGCTTGTGTGGACAGGAAACTGAGTTTCAGTAGATGGGAGAGTACTCTTTGGTGTAGCTCTATTTGTGAGAGGGGGAAAAAAAACAATCTAAACAATTTGAAGAAGCTGAAAACTGTCCTTAAAGCTCTCTCAGGTGTCTCCTTTGACAGAGCACTGAATGTTTGCTCTGTGTGTGTGTGTTACACTTGGAATCTAACAAAACTTCACAGGATGATGAAGCTGGGGTGTTTGGGGTTTTTTTTTGTTTGTTTGTGTTTAAAGCAAAGTTCTCAAGGGCTGCTGCAATTATCAGACCCTCTTTTTTTGGGTTGGTTGTTTTGGTTTTTTTTTTTTTATTTTCCCAGCAAAAGGTGCTGGGAGCTGCCAGTAATCTATAAAACAGGAATGACAGTCAGTCTGGGGGAAATGATCTCAAACAGTATAAATATCTCCAACCAGGTTTTGGTTTTAAAGTTTTGGGGTTTTTTTTATGAAGTGATAGAGATTGCGGGGATGTTTTTACGAGAGGCTGGGCAGTGAGGAGCAGGGCAGCTCCCACGGGAAGCCGCGGCGTTGCCCTCAGGGTTGAAGGCTGGGTGCGAGATAGCAGGTCTGAGACAGCGGCTGGTCTATCACTTGCCTGGGGGAGCAAATATGTTTGGGAGCAAGAGAATGGAAAATCTGGAGTCTCTTTCCAGCGCTCCCATTGACCTGCTTGTTGACCTTGGGCAAATTCCCTCATTCTTTCTGTGTCCCACTCAGTTCGGCCACTGGATCTTCTGGAAAGGGTCTTCAGTGGGTTGCAGCAGCCGGTGTGTCAGGCTCACACCAGGGTAATGAGTTCTAGAGTGTTCTTAAGTTGACCTTAGGTATCACCTGCTATCCCTGATGACCAGCAAGATCTTTGTCTTTGTGAAGAGTGCTAGTGCTTTACAGGTGTGAATAACTCCTCCTAACACTGCCACAAGTTGAGAGCATTAATTTCCTCCTACTGCTGAGAAGAAGGGTAGGGGTGTTAAATAAGTTCAGGGCTTCCACATGAGGGTACTAGCAGTGGAGGGG
>NW_009649449.1:2923361-2926020 GCF_000708025.1 Charadrius vociferus | reverse complement strand
GAGTCATCAGCCTTCCTGAAACCTCCTGGTGAAAATTAAATGGAAATTGTGCTGGGAGTGGGGGGAGTGTCTCCTCTGAGACCTTTCTGGGTAACCCACCACCACCATCATGCTGCAGCTTTTGCGTTGCCAGAGGTGCTCTGCAGTGGGAGGTGAGGAAATGCTGACCTCAGAAGATGATCTTTCCAGTTTCAACCACAAGCAGGAGCTATTGGAAATATCATCCCTTTGAAGGTTCCAGTCTCGCTATGCTCTTTTCTGTGGTTTGGATAAATCCCTGCAACTAGATCTTCATCTGGGTGAAACCAGAACAATCAGGGGGTCATACAGAAGTTCTGGTTCCAGCAGCAGCAGGTGCCTCGCTGGATCAAAACACTTAGTGATCACTTGTTGCTGGTTCCTAACCTTGTCACTACCTTTAACGGCAGGGAATCCAAAACTGGAATTTGAGATTTCTGTCTCTTTGATCTCGTTCTCGCTCTCTCGTGTTGTCATGGTTAATGACAGACTCTTCCAAAAATGCTGTGGTGAATGACTAACACAATCTGAGGGGTGTGCAGAGCTCCTGATTTCCTCCCATTGCAGACCTGACAAGTGATTGGAGAAGAGTTCATTTTCCACTTCAGTTTGTCAGAGGTTTTGAGTGCCCGGGGCAAAGAGGGGGTTAATATTCTCTGCTGTCTTAAAAGTAACTTCTTTTTTTTTTTTTAAATCAATTAATTACATATCTTTCATGGTCAAAAAAAGAAACTAAAGTATGTGCGATATCCAAATTCTGCACATAAAAATCCCATTTTGTATTAATAAAATGCCTCGGGTTACTTGTCTGGAGGCTCTTCCTCTTGCAATAACATATACGTAGCAGTTCGCAAGTGCTGCCGTATCCCTGCGCATCTTGTCACCGCAGTGATGACCTTGTGAGGCTGTACCCTCTCACACGTGTCCTGAGAGCCTTCTTCACGCCACGGGTGACCAGAGGCTGTACAGAGTACTCAGAAGCCATTCATTCGTGTCCTCCCCCCGGTCCCCGTACCTGACAAATGTCCCCTCTTCAAAAAAGATCTCAGCCACGAGGCCGTTGGCAGCAGCTGGAGGTGCCATGGGGCAGGGGAGCAAACTGCAGTCAGTCTGACTCCTGCAGGGCTGGTATTTGTGGAATTGGTCTGTACTTACATATTTACTCTTTCCTTTAAAGAAAAATGCGGGAAAGAGGGAGAGAATGTCAGACAGCGGCGCTAGACATCTCGGTACTGCATCTCCAGCCGTTGCCCCTTGCCTTGCTAGGGCTCAATGGGTTACATTCTTCTCGCTTTCCCCCCTGTTTTAAACAAATAGGAGCTGGAGCCTTAGGGTATATTAGAGACCGATAGGGATCTTCACCGCTAATACCATTCTGGGCTATACCCGAGGAAGCCATTAGCTTAAAACTCACAAAGAACAGGGTCTGATAATGGGGGAGGCGGAAGGTGGATGGGGGGAGAGAGGAAGACCATTTTCGGCTGTGCGAGGTAACGCTCCCCACCACCGGCCACAGCCGCTCTCTCGGGGCTGAATGAGAAGGGAAGGTGACGGAGAGCTTTCCCGAAGCTCGGCAGGTACGTGGGAACTGTCTGTGCAGCCTGAGGGGGTGTATGAGAGGACTGAACAGTCAGGGGTAGGTGTACACACACGTGCCCACTAGGTCCTCTCTTGGAACTACAGCTACCTGTCCAGAGAGCCCAGTCCTCCTCCCGTGCTCTCCCCTGACTCATTCTCCAAGTCATCATCACAGAATCACAGTCAGGGTTGGAAGGGACCTCTGGAGATCATCCAGTCCAACCCCCACCAGAGCAGGGTCACCCAGAGCAGGATGGACAGGAACGCATCCAGGTGGGTTTGGAATGTCTCCAGAGGAGACTCCACAGCCCCTCTGGGCAGCCTGTGCCAGGGCTCTGCCACCCTCACAGCAAAGAAGTTTTTCCCCATGTTGAGATGGAGTTTCCCGTGTTCCGGTTTGTGCCCGTTGCCCCTTGTCCTGTCACTTGGCACCACTGGAAAGAGTCTGGCCCCATCCTCTGGCCACCCGCCCTGCAGATCTGGATCAGCATTGATGAGATCCCCTCTCAGTCACTAATGATGTTAAAGCTATCTAAATGTCTGTGTTTTAATGTTAGCTCTCATTGCTTGGAGTAAAACCAGTAAGAATTACTGTTTAAGGCCTTGATGAACTCTCGCCACGTGCAAACAAGATGCCGTCCAAAGTCAACCCCCACCTCTGCACACCACCGGCACTTCAACACAGCGCATGGGGTGTTCATGGATGAGGTTTCTCACGCAACAGGGACACCGGGGGATCTGTCACCCTTCCTTGCCCAGCTCTGCCGCCGTACAGCGATGCTCAGAGCGACAGGAGCTGGACCAGGGATCTGGGAACCACCGTCGTGCTCATCTCTAGAAGGGGCAGTTCCAAACTAGCTCTGTCTCCACTGGGCCACTGAGACCAAGGTCCTCCTTCCAGCTGGCCCAGCTAACCTCCAGGATTGCTCCGCCTTCCCCCTCCCCTCGCACACCCAGCAGAATCGCGCAGGCATTTGGGGTCATAAGGAATGTGCTGTTTTGACTCTGAAAACTCAGCGGGAGCGCTCGCTAAAGACACAGTCTAGTTGTACCAGGACCAAAA
>NW_009649449.1:2912430-2923165 GCF_000708025.1 Charadrius vociferus | reverse complement strand
CGCCGCTGGCTCGACGCTGCCGACGAGCCGCTGGTTCTCCCCTCGCTTAAGGAGCAAAAAGGATCTGCTGTGTCCGGTCCTTCTCTTCTTGCGAGTCCCTGAGTGGAAGTGACTCCACGCTCGCGGAGGCAGGGAGAGCTCGTAGCCGAAACCCCAGCGTGAAAAGAGCTATGGCTTTGGCAGAGCTGTGCTGGAGCAGCTTTTTTTTTGGATATATGGCTTTGTTCCACGCCGTGTGGGCTCCAGTTTTGACCAGAGGTTTCGGTAACTGCCTCCCCTGCTTCCCTGCGTAAAAACTCGGTCTCGTCCAATTAATAATGGTGGGAGGTAGGATGCCTGAGGTCAGCTCTGTTTGTTTGATGGCTTCAGGTGGACCATTTAACTTCTTTCTAGATGGCTGGTTACTCTCCCTTGTTTTGTTTTGTTACAGACTTTTTTTGGGTTTTTTTTTTTTGAGGCTATTCATGGATTGCCTGCTTCTACCTGCATGCTTTTTTTTTTTTTCCACGAAATCTGTAGGAACTTAGATATATCTGAGACCTTCACGTCGCTGCCAGGTTTAGTTAGAATGGATTACATGCAGACGTCAGGCACGATCTTATTTTGCTAAGAAAGCAGGAAATTACTGCTCGGAGAGCTGTGAGACTGTTGTCGCTTATCACAGGATCTACATACAAACTGTGTGGAAAAAGATAACATGGTGCCTGACTTCTGTGTAACGTTTTCAGCCAAATATGCCTTGCATCCTCCTGGATAGGATTGTTATTTATTTATTTTTTTATTTTTATTTATTTTAATAATTCCAGACAGAACCCTGATCCTCAAGGGGCCGAGTGCTTCCTGTTGTATGCTTTGCTATCTCAGCTGCCTTGGGAACCGAGGCTCTTTGGAGTAAAGAGGAAGGCTGGGACAGAGCCTGAATTGGGATTTGAGTGTATCTGTGCAAGTTTGGGCCAATTTAGGAATGAGTCAGCCCTTACCCAACGTGACAAATCCCATCAGACTGGATGAGTTGATTAAAGGGACTGGAAAAGCAAAACAGCCCCCCAAAGTAACTCTCTCGGATTATTCAAAGGTGAAGTGACAATGTGATAACAGCTACACATGATCTTTGCCTCTGCCAATAGTGCTGGATAGCACTCTGACCTCTGGAAACTGAGTAAAACCAGTAAGAATTACTGAAACTTAGAACAAGAGGTGACCCTGCTCTGGCAGGGGGTTGGACTAGATGATCTCCAGAGGACCCTTCCAACCCTGACCTTTCTCTGATTCTGTAATGGGCACAAACGTGACCACGGGCAGTTCCATCTCCACCTGAGGAGGGCCTTCTCTGCTGTGAGGGCGGCAGAGCAGTGGCACAGGCTGCCCAGAGAGGTGGGGGAGTCTCCCCCTCTGGAGCCATCCCAAACCCGCCTGGATGCCGTCCTGTGCCACTGCTGGAGGTGCCCCTGCTCTGGCAGGGGGTGGGATGGGGGAGCTCCAGAGGGTCCTTCCAGCCCTCGCCAGTCTGGGATTCTGCGGAAATGTTACCAGCCTCCCACGCTTTTTGGACGCATTACTTCTTTGACACCAGCTAAATACCGAGGGCTCCAGTTCCACTCCTGCAGCACGCAGATAGGAGATGACTATGGGGACAAATATTTGAAAAGGATGAGGCACTCCCAGCCATGTGGAAGCAAAATGCAAACCGAATGGGAAGAGCTTTTCTGAAGCCCCTCAAACGCCAAAAGACGGTGAACTGGGTGGTAGTAAGCCTGTAGGGACGCAGAGGTCTTGCTCCCAGCCTGGCCGAGCGCTGGGGCCGCTGGTTCTTTGCACGTTGCCATGCACTACGTATTTACGTGGCTCTTTGCCTTTATGTCAGTGCTGCTTGCATTACTGCAGCTCAAATCTCCAGCTCAGGCAATGCAGGTCAGCTTCTACCCAGTTTTAATAACGCTATGCACTTTACTACAAGGAACAAATCTGGGCCCTTGACTCCAAAGGAGTCAAGTTTTCTGTAAAGGCTGCCAATTTTATTAGAGAGAGTTGAGGCAAACCAGCATGTAACTGAAATAACTCCGGGTGCAAATGCCATATGCAAAGGATTTGCCTTTCTGTCTCGCCGGACGCCAGAACTCCCTTCCCAGTCATGCCCAAGGTGAGCTACAGGGAAGCCCAAGCTGTGCGAACTGGGGGGTTGCTCACGGATAAGCACAAAAGATGCTGGTGTGAGTCGGACATGCAGGTTACTGTGTGCTTCAAATGGCTTATGCTTACACACAGACACACTTTTATGCCAGTGTAACAGTAGTCAACACCTTTCTTTAACATAATTAGATATTTCTTTTTCATATGTGCATCGAGCACTTGAGGTTTGTCCTAAGGCTGCATCTTTTTCTCCACCAAGATTATTGCAACACATGCAAATCCTTTTTTTTTTTTTTTTAAAAAAAATTGTGAGCACCTATAGGGGCAATTTAAGATGCACTGGAATTATAGTCCTGAGCCGTAGAGAAAAAGCTCCCGCAACAACCTGTGTAAGAGTATGGAGAAGTCAACCATTGTAGGTAAAAGATTCTGAAGAGATTTTTTGGCATGCAAGTGAAAGGGAGGACAAGAGGGAATCATGGAATTGTCAGAGTGTGAAGGGACCTCTAGAGATCACCCAGTCCCACTCCCCTGCTAAAGCAGGATTGCCCGGAGCACGTTACTCAGGACTGCATCCAGGCGGGTCTTGAAAAACTCCGGCGAAGGGGAGTCCCCCACCTCCCCGGGCACCCTGTGCCACTGCTCTGCCACCCCAACCGTGAAGAAGTTCTTTCATGTGTTTGAATGGAACTTCCTATGTTGCCTGTTAGGGAGACAATAGCATCCAGCTTTCGGTGTCTGGAGCGCCTTGTTTAAAACCTCCTACCTGTGGAAAGCTGAGGGATACCAGCTGGTAAGCACTGAAAATTGCATAGGTGTCACCTGGAAATGCTGCACAGCTGAGGACAAGCTCTGCAGGTACCCCTCATCTCCTCCTCTGCCCCCAGGTCCCATCCAAGGGACTCTTATGGGTAGACCATTAGCTGATCGCTCATCCGTATAGCAAGTGATCAAGAACCGGGGTGAGGCCATGTCATTAGCAGGACCGAAATGGGGAGGAGCAAGAAGAGAGAATGTCGCAAACGAGGAGGGGGACTGCAGAGTGTTGTGACAGGGAGAGGGAAGAAGAATGTGGGGCTGGCTCCACGGGACCCTCCAAAATGTGTTCTTTCCCAGTGGGGATCTGGACAGCGGGTGACGTGACGCAACAGCACTGCCGGCAAAGTGGCAGCCGGGAAGGAGGGGGGGAATTGAGCAAGGAAATGAAATGCCATTACTCAACCAGTTCTCTGCCCAAGGGAGTTATTGCACCTTCATCAATCTTTGAACTTGCCAGCGTGAATTTTAGTGAAGTTTGTGCAGGTTGACAGTTCTCCCACATTGATAAAGACAAAAAGGCTTGAAACGAGATATTGTACCTCCCCTGAAAGGTCACGCAATGGACACTGGCGTCTGGGGCGGCAATAAGGCGTCAGGGAGCTTGAGAACAACTTATTTTACTGGGGCAAGATGCTCCCTGGTGGGAGGGAATGACAGGCTGCCTTTTGGCCAAATGGACAGCCTCTGTAAATCTGTTCCTGAAAGACGCTAGCGCTGGTGGCCTGAAAGGCAGCTGGGGAGCCTGCTGGGATCACAGAGTTGGGGATAAGGATGTATGAGCGAGCCTGGCTGACTCTGGAAGAGTGCTGGAGACGTGGATGGAGGCAAGGGGGCACTTGCTTCTTGTTGCTAGGATCTAAATTGTTGGTGACCCAGGAAGGTTTGGGATCGCTCAGAGAAAACACATGTGAAGTGATCCCTTCTGCCAGGTCTCTTTTGATGAGGCTTCTCTAGAGGAGGAGGCGGGTAGGGAAACAAAGCAGAGTTCCAGATCTGATCTTATCCTTCCAAGCCTGACTTTACTCTCAGCTGCTTGCAATTATCTGATGCATCTTTTTTTTTTTTTTTTTTTCTGGGGGATGTCTGCTGGTTTCCTGCGAACACATCCCTCCTAGAAACGAACCTATTTGTCTATGGCTATTTGTCTGGGATTCTCTCACATGGCAAGCAGTCTGCTGGGATTAGATATGACAACAAGGAACCTGTGGAGAGAGGAGGTTTTTTTTTAGGGAAAGATGATAATGAAATGCAAGGAAAGCTTATTTTGGAGACATAACCCCAGAGGAGGCTGTTCCCACCTGTTTGTTTACAAATAAAATGAGAAGAAAGAAAACACCAGGTTTTTGAAGAGGAAAATAAATACATTTATTTTTTTCCTATTCTAGGCAGAGTTGGGGATAGGCACCGAGAGGAAAATGGAAGCCCATTGCCAAAGTGCCGGTGAAACTGGGGCAGGAATGGACTGGGGAGGTGTGCGGGCAGGGAAGGGGAAGGCTCTGCTGCGGCGTACGGTGGGTGATCGTCCCCGCGACCAACCGTGTCTGCTGAGCCGCAGGCTGGAGTTACGTGCCGTAAGTGCTGGGCCATGAGGCTTTTTGCATGTAAGCACAAGGAGGACTTGCTGCTTCTGCAGTGCGGTCATTCCCCGCAGCCGTCCGGGGCTGTAGGAGTCACGCAAGGGAGCACAAGCATCGCAGAATCTCCCGTTAAGCCCCGTGGTTACAATGCTGCGGCACAGGGCGGTTTTTCTGCTGTGTTTGTTCATCCTTCAGGGTTGGTGAACCGCTACGCGTGAAGGCCAATTGTTCTTTAAGCGGTTTCTAACCAGAACGAAGGAGTGTGCCATTCTGAATCTGCCGGGGTGACACAGGAGTAGCGATAGCTTCTCCTTGCGTTGTGTTTTTCATTGTGATGTTTTAGCATCTCTGCCAGACGTGTCTGTTTCGTTGCTTTTAACAGTTAAGCGCAGCTGTCAGAAACAAATACTAAACCAACCTCCTTGTCGCCCTCCTTTCGGATGCCTTAACGAGGCATTTAGGAAATTAAGCTGTCCAGGAGCATCTGCCAAAGGAAGGAATAGCACCTCCTGGAAATGCTTGTCCCACACAAGACTCTACACTTCTGCTCACACCTAGGTCACGATGTATTGTCGGCACCAAAAAACTCTTGTCTTTAGTGCTTTTTACCTCCAGGTGTCTGTCTCAGTGAGACTGTCCCAGTCAGTGTTTAAAAAAAGGGTAGAGGTGGTACTTGGGGACATGGTTTAGAAGTGGTTTTGTCAGGGGAGGTTAATGGTTGGACTTGATGATCTTAAAGGTCCCTTCCAACCTCAGCGATTCTATGATTCTATGACCGTGCTACGCATTAGGTAGCACAACGTGGAGAAAGCTGGGCAGTGGCGCTGGGGTGATGGGGTCCTCCAAAGCCTTCCCACGCTTCACGTGGGCATGTCCATGGACATGCAGCCAGTAGAGCTCAGTGATTGATTTCAATCATAAACCCTCATTAGCAACCAGGACTTGAAACATTCCTGCCCGGAAAACGAAATTACAAGAGAAACGGTGAAAATGAAATTCTGCCCCAAGCGACATTTACACCCAATTGGGAAAAGACTTGGAAATCTTCTGAATCTACGTACCAGGGGGTTTTTTTGTTGCCAATGGAAGGTGCCTAACACAAACCTATTAAAAAAATGGAATAATAGTCAATGAAGGGAGAACTGCTTACTCACTGACAGGTTTGCAAATTTATATTTCATTATTTAGCTGGCACAAAAGGCCCTCCATTCCTGCAAATAATTAGCTGCCTGGCACTCCTCAGGGGCTTCAATTACGCACCTGTATAAGTATTTGCCAAATCAGCACCTCAGAAGAGAATCAATAAAGACTACATAAAACATGTTTCTTTAAATAATCAGTTCAGTGGTATTTTGCCGGTGCCTTGCTCATAAAGGTGAAGCCTTTCCACTCTAATGAGTATTACCTTCGTTTCAGCCGAGCCTTATAGCCTGAGCATATTTGCTTTGGGTAGAAACTGCAGAGGCCAAGGGGGAGCTTTTGAAAAATTCAAGTTCATATAATTCTGGCTGCTTTTGGCTTTCATGGACTCCAATAAAAACAGAAGTCTGATTTCTTAAGCACCTTTTTATTTAAAAAAAAAAAGCTTGTACTACTCCCAAAGAGGGTAACAGGTTAATATTATGATGCTATGGGCTGTCTGGAACTTCTCTCAAGCTGTAAAAGTAAGACCTGCTCTTCATTCAGGAGAAATGTAAGAAGCTACAAAGCTCCTTTAGAGAATCAGGTCACTGAAACTGTAGGAGCCATCAAATCTCAGGGCCTGTGTATGCCACGCCAGGACTGAGCTGTGTCCCTGTGGTTCAGGTGCAGGATGATGGGGCTGTGGGGTGGGGAGGAGCGAAAGGGAAGGAGGAAAGATGGTCAGAAGGACCACGGGGGCAGAAAGGAGGCAACAAGAACATATCAGACACAGGCGGTTAAGTTTGGGAAGAACCAAGTATGAGTATTTGGGCAGAATGTGAGCTGAGAAGCAGAAGGAAACTGTCAGCAAAGAACATGTGGGCTCCTGGTGACGTCTGCTTGTAGGTAGGAATGCTGCAGAAGGCGGCCAGAGCGAACAGGCAAAACTGGAAAACCAAAGTCCTCATCCTGACTTGCTGAACGTGTGTGTAAGTGTTTGCCAGGTCTGAAGGAGCAGCCTAAACAACAAGAAATGTGTTTATTGTTAAAATAACTCTTGTGTTAACATGGAGTTACATTAGGATGGTGCCTTAATGAAACAAGGGGGCAAAAGACAAAACAAGTGGGCGAAGGAATAACGTACATTATAATATACATCAGTAACGTTGTATGTTATTTTACACGACTACATCAGCATTATGTTATATGAAAACAACTGATGGGTTATTAATTTGTATTGGGAATGGGGCTGGCGGGGCACCGAGCCGGTAGCTATCAGTATAAGAAAAGAATGGAGTTTGGATGCTCAAGCCACGTAATTTGTCTGCGACTGTGAAGCTGAAAGGTCAAGACAAAAGCCCGTCTGTATCCACAGCGCTTTGTCGGTTACCTCGGCCAGGGCACGCGTGGAGAGCTGTTGAAGCCCGTGCGGCGCAAGGGGCGTCTCAAACCCGCTTTGTAAAGGTACGAACAATAACTTACAGCATAATGTGAGGGAAATTCAAGACCAGAAAACACAGATTACCCAAGTCTGTATTTTCTATGAGCAGCCAACGGAGTCGGTTTGGTAACAATAAGCCCGCGAGTATTGTTTGATGCTTCTTCCTCTCGAGGGTAGGATCTCGAGGGCTGTGAATCCGCTGAATTCCCTGCTGAGAATCCCGGATGCTGCAGGGAAGAGGTTTTTGCGCAGGAGGGAGGGAAGGAGGGATCGCACGGGCTGTGTGTCAGGAGGGTGGAAAAAAAGGAGTCTCTTTTCCAAACCAACATCGTTAAGGGTAAAAAAGCAAATCACAGTGTCTGCAAAGAAGCCCTTGAGGACAAAGATGGGAACAGGGTTGGGCAATGCAACAAATAGACCGTTTTTCATCACAATCTCATAATTGCTGTCTTGTTCCCAGTCTGCTCTTATGATAGACTTTGCAATACCCACTGGGGACTCTTCTAGGACACAGCACTGTGAGCCAGAACCTCATTTTAGCATTATACCAGGGAAACTATGCTAGGCAAACTGGAGCCACAGAGTCAAGTTTGGATCCAAAGTCCTCTTGATTTTTTTTATTTTTTTAATTTTTTTTTTTTTTTTTTTTGGCTCCAGAAGCCCAGAGCAAGGAATGTAAATTGGCTTTGCAGAAGTATGTCAATTTTGGTGCCAAAGTTTCATTTGATATCATCTCTGTCTGGCACCTACACAGCAGGTGCTTCCCGCGATGACCTGGGGCACAGAGGCGCAACGCGAACCCTGGGCTGAGCTCTGCGAACCACGCGGCTCGCGTGTCTTGCAGAACATTATGTGCCACGGCCTCTCTGCAGTCCCCCAGACCATCTCCTGATACCGTTACCCCCAGCCAGAGCTACAAATGGATTTTGGGGGAAAGCTGGCTGCCCCTGCCTCCTCTACCCCGACCCAAACCACCGTGCTGCCTCGCGGCTGACGCACATGAGTGATAAACCTTTCTTGCTCACTGTGAGATGCTCTTGCAAATTCTGTTCTGGGTCTTGCTGAAGCCGATTGATCTACTTACATGAGTAAAAAATGCTCGGAGGAGTCTCGGATGCAGATCTGCCCCTTTTTTGGGGGAAGCAAGCCCCTCGCTTTGGGGTACCCTACTGGAACCACTGGGTGCGCTGTGGTGGTGCGCAACAGAACCTTGCGCAGAGCTTGGCAGGGGATTAAATGAGGCAATTGTGTCCCCATGTATGTGACCGGGGTCTCCTGTAGTTGTGAGATCAGCAATATCATCGGCAGTCGTGGTCATTTGGAGGGGGGGAAGCTCCTGCCCGTATCTCAGCTGCAGAGACAGTCCATGACTGAACGTTCACTGAGTCGTGTGCCACGGTGCTGGTTTGTACCTCGGTCTCTGCTAGTCCTCAATCATAAAAGGCATCCAGTTGCTCATTTCAATAGTAAGCAGAAATCAGGCGAAACAGATAAGCTTTGGGTTCGTTGTCATACTTATCCTGAGGCAGGAAAAGGCAGCGTGATGGAGTGAGAGCAGTTTGCAGCATCAGCCGTAGTCAAAGGCGGGATTTGTATAAGACCGGACTCTCAGCATCTTTCTGTTCGTTCAGCTGCGATGGCAGATTTGTCACACCAAGTTGGGAAGGTATGGAAGGGACTCAGCTCAGCTAAAGCCAGCCTGCTTTTGCGGATTTTTTTCGGATCTGGAAGTGTTTAAATCTACTAGGATCAAATCACTGACTGCCCCAAAGCTCCCCAGCATTTTCAAGGTGAAAAAGGAGTTTCCAGGAGATTCCCAACCAAAGGAGTGTGTTCCTACCCTGTCTGCAATTGTTAATGTCTGAGAGAGTAGATGAAATTGTTTTCATGACGGGACAAGGATCCTCCATTTCTCACGCGCTTCCGGGCTCGCATTTAATAGCAAACTCCCATGGAAAGATTGCGAAAAATTCCTTGCTGGAAGATATGATTAAACAATAGTCTTCTGGTAACGTAACGGGCAGCTCGCTAACCTGATCCCAACCTCTCTGAGCTAATCCGTGCTGACAGGCGATTGTTTCAATTAATTCAAGGTGACAGCAACTGACAGCCTTTTATGCGAGAGGCTGATCTCTCCATGTAGATATCCTCTAACGTACCTTGGCGAATAAAGCAGTAAGAAGGTAATTTAAACAAGAGAGCAAAAGATAGCTTGTGCAAGGCGTCTTCTTCCACCCTCAAAGGGAAGCCGGCTGCACGGTTTGCTTTGCTCATCCATCCCCAAATCTCCCAGATTATCTCACCTTTGCGGCTGCTCCAGCCTGTTCTTGTTCCAGGTGAACAAAAGAACTGACTTTGGTTTGATTTCTCTCTCTATACATATATATTAAAAAAAAATACAGCAGAGGCAGCTATCCTTTCTGCTGTTACCACTGCTCACTACCTAAATTCTGCACGAATAGCCTGATGGCTGAATTTAACCTGGGGGATGTGGTGCTTTCCTGACCGGTGCCGGGTGAAGTAACTGTTCTCGTTTGGTGATTCGGAGTGACGGGCCAGTGTGTCAAGGGAAAGCTGCCGCATTTCCACCTGAAATCATCTGTCCCATCCCGGTTAAAGTGGAAATTCTGCCCCGCTTCCCTACCGCGGGTGTCTCTGAACTCATGGGGAATCAGGATTACCCATCTCCTACTTACAGGTAAAATGTGCTCACATTCGGTGCCGCAGAATCGCAATGTGAGATGTGATGGAAAGGAATGGTGATATAATATTGAAAGAATGTTTCTTTTAGCTAGAAGCAATTTTTTTATTTTTTTTTTTGCAGTGCTTTGTTTTGTTTTAACCAGACACAGCCCCGAGTGAAACCTTTTCAAGTGACGCGAAGCAGTGTGGAGAATTAGTCATTTTATATGAAAAGAGCAGGATGTAGCTTGGCAGAAAGGCGGGAGGATGGCGTGGGTAAAGCTGCGGGATTTCCAAGGAGACAGGTGAATTGTTGCACTGTAATAATAATAACGTGTGGCTGGAGGAATTTGCAGGGAAGCAGCATGTCGCCGTTATCCCCAGTGCGCACGTAATGGCTATGTGGAGATCCGTGCTGCTGGTAGGAAGCATGAAGCCTCACCCTAGATGTCTTAATTACCGTGTGCCAGATAAAAATGAGTTTAGCCGCGCCAAGCAGAAGGCTGTTTATAGAGGAGGTGCAAAAAGAGATGAAGGAGTTCAGAAAGAGGAGACAGAACTGTGCGTGGAGACAGAGGGGACTGTGTTTAACCCGTAAGATTCCTTACGGGGGGAAAGGGAGAGGGCTGGCGTAGAAGAGGCTATTTGTTGCCTTCTCTTCTCCTTCTACATCTGTGCTTTTCTCCTTGGCTGCCACAGCTTTTGCCTCCAGCGCGTAGTGCTTTTTTTCAGGGCTCACCCCGCGACGCGTCCCTGGCTTCTCCTCCCGCGCAGCCAGACAAATTGGACCTCGTTAAGCATCCTCCCCCAGTTGCCTGGGCGCCAGGGCTGAGGGTGGTGTGATGGCTGAAGAGCATGCTGACAAGGAACCTGCCCGGCGCTGAGTGACGGCGCTGGCCTCCTGCCCGCCGCGCCAGGAGCAGCGCCGAGGGCGGCCGCGGGGGGCCGGGCGGGATGGGGGGGA
>NW_009649449.1:2880354-2912258 GCF_000708025.1 Charadrius vociferus | reverse complement strand
CGTGACGCCGTGTCTTTGCTCGGCGCACCCGTGGCCACCTCGCTGCTCTCTGTTATTCCTCATCACCAAAACAGGAATGCAGCATAGGAGTACCACAGAGAAACCTCAGGGATGCTGCTCTGCGCCTCTTTGGCACTGCCGGAGGACAATATTTTAGCTTTGTGAGACTTCTGGGAGTTTAATAGCAGGCTTATTCCAGCGAGGCTGAGTATAATAATTAGCCTGTTGATTCTGCGGGGCGTGCTGTGGCCTGACCTTTTGCTTTCCTGCGATGAGTGACCAATTGATTATGATCAGTGCTGACAGCCGTAGCGAGTTAACAACCCGTGGGGATGTTGGGTTTAGCCCTTGCTTTGCAGTAGGCAATGTCCACTCCCCCCTGCCATTTATTTTGCCCTTTTTTGTAAATGCTAGGCAATTGTCACCAAAAAAAAAAAAAGGGGGGGTGGGGCTGGGCTATTTTTCTGGCAGAACAAAACTATCCTTTTCATCATAGAAACTGAGCCTGAGTGGAAAAGTGGTATGCTTTGCTCTGCACCTATACTTCTATACTTATATATGCGTTATACTTATACTTACTGTGGAGAAGGATGTCGGGGGCTCAGAGCTGCTCGTACGGGCTGTCCTTACCCGGCTTGTGAATCAGACAACACTGAAACAGTGACAATGGGACACGCATAAGTGTCTATGGGATATTAGGAAATTAGTTTCCTGGTCTAATACATGTAAGACATCACAGCCACCTGAAAAAAAAAACAAAAAAACCCCACCAAACACAAAAAAAACCCAAAAAACCCAAACAAACCCAAACCCAAAAGAAACAACCAAGTTTCAGTCGTTAATTTTAAAGCTGCTGTGGAGCATCTGTGCTGTGTCAGAGTAAGGTCCTGCTTCTATTTCTCAGCTAAGCAGATTCTGATTCTGAACTGAAAAGGAAGTTTTCTAAGGGCAGAGCCTAAGGACGGAGAGAGGAGCTCTTGTGGTTTGTCCTGCGGCACTCCGGCTGTCTGGGCAGCACTGCTCCAGTGCAGAATGGGTGCGATGGGACTCGATTTTCCTCTGCGATGAGCAGCAGCTGATTCAATAACCCCGTGATGGGCTTTGATACTGCAGCAGTGGAGAAAAGTGACAGAGCTGGAGCCTTGCGGCAGGAGTCAGTTCAACCAATTGTAAGAAAAACATACATTTTTGGGGTGGTAGTCCATAACTAGAGGTTCCCAAATTACTCAGAAATTGTGTGTTGATCAGTCAGGGACATTTGTCAGTACCTTTACGCCAAGTTCAGAGAAACAAGGAACAGAGCTGCATGAGGGAACCATCACAAGTGCAGGAACAGATATTACTATTCCTCTTTGTAAGTTTTCTTTTGTTCCAAGTGTATGTTGATTTTCTTACTGTCACCAGCTTGTGCTCTTTTCTCACTTTGATCTTCAGATCAAAGAGCAGAAGGGGACGGGAGGTGAGGGGGGACAGGCAAAGGTGGGGGGGGCAAGCTGGCCACAGAATATTGGATTTCCCAACAAATGACCCAGAAAGAAGAAAAAAAAAAAAAAAAAGAGAGAAAGGAAAAGTGAAAAGGGAAAACGGGAGCAGAGAGGAAAGAGACAAGGTGTTCTAGAGGATGATGATGCTTATTGCCCTGACGCAGCATGCCTGTGCTCAGATCAGGCCCTGAGGACCACCACGACGACTGAGCTGATGCTGGTTCCAGTCACACAGAGCCTCCCAGCCCTGTCTGCTCAATCTAGAGCCGCAGCAGGGACGGGAGGTGTCAAACTGTCCCCACGCAGGACTGCTGTCACTCGCGTGGCAGGCAGCACCCGTCCCCGAATGAGACACGAGTTCCTCCATGGAAACTTGAGGCAAGATCTGTGTTTCAGCTGGGTAGTGGACTTGGCAGAAGTGTCAGCTAGTTTATAGCCAGTGATGGCACAACATAACTGGGAGATAAGCAAGAAGTGGTGGGAAAGGCAGCTTTTTGAGATGCCAAAGGAGGATGGGTGTCCAGTTCCTTCAGAAGGAGTAGTTCCCGTTTCGGTTTTCCCACTGGATAAACAGTGGCCGGAGAACTCGGGAGCTTCACACCGGTACAGGACAGTGCGTTGACTGCTGTCGCTCTGGAGGTCACAGCCCACCTCGGCCACCGGGAGTGGCTGTGCCCCTTCTCTGCCGTTGGGCTGGCAGTCAAAGGAGGAGAGGATGAGATACGGTGTTGCGGGGGGGATACATTGGGCTCGAACAGGTAAGGCTGCTTCTAAGAAATTAAACCTTGGAATGAGTTAGAAAGAGTCAACTCTGTCAGTTCCAGAGGTCTCGTTATCTTTCAGCATTTTGGCGGGTTCTGCGATCTGTCCCCAAGGCATACCCGGTACTGAGAGCACTAACCGTGTGTGAAACACCATTCCAGCTCGAACGGGAGATGGCTAAAACCTCACAAGAGGAGTTGTCTTTCTGGAGTTCCCAGTTTGGCTGTGACTGGGAGACATTTACTGAAGCATCTGCACCAGTGTCTTTCTGGATGAGAGACGTGTTTGCCTTTCTGACAGGGGCTCTGAGCATGGTAGTCCTTTCACGTCCTCGTCCTGGTACTTTCAGACGTGTCTGCAAGTGTGTGTACAAATGCACATGGCTCTTGAGGAACTTAGAGTCGATTTGTCCCACCTCCAGCCTGAAGGCACGGCTTTCTGGTGATGGTCCCCAGAATGAAAGCAAAGCCTGTGAGTTGGGTAGCTGTGAAACAGAGGGGTTTTAGAAATATTGTTCGTTTTCTCATTTTCTCTACTATAGACGGTGCCTTTCCAACCCTGACCGTGGGCACAGAGCCAGGACGTATCATGAATTAAAAATAATAAAACCAATTTTCGCTGGGAGAGTTGCTTGCCTTCAAGTTGTGTAAATCCCTCCCTCTCTTCTCTTGTAAATAGCTTTAATACACCACAGGCGCCAAATCACTTGACCTAGGTTAGCCTGTGAACCGGGATGCTTTCTGCTCGGCTGCGTAGGACGGAGCCTGGATTTTTCCTCCCATTCTCTGGCTGTCAATCCAGGTAATAGTCAAAGGCCTTATCTGAAACGCGTTAGACTTCCAGCGAATCGTCTGGGCTCCGGGCCCTGGGTGCTGAAGGCACTCGTGCGTGCAATGTGTAGAAGAGGCGAGACGGTAGCTTTTAACACCCCTTGCCTCATCTATTTTCTTGGCTCAAGTTCAGCAAGTCTCCGCAGTCTGCCAGCAAGAAACATATCCCTTTTGGTTCAGGTATGTAGGCAGCGGTAACTGATCGGCTGCGAGATGCTTCTTTGAGGGCTGTGAACACTCAGCACCCGGTTTGGAGGCTATTTTACCTAATATAGGAAAGTTATTTCAGAGACGTAGATGGCTTCCCCAGAGGTGACAAAAGCAGGGGGAAAGGAGAGAGGATGTGGCCCGGGCAGTTCGAAGTGGCAGTGCTGGGAGGAGTTGGGGAGTGAGGATTTTGAGAGGTGTTTGGGGGTCTGAAGTGATCTAATCTAGAAATGCTTGCAACTGAAGAGCAGATATAAGGCTTCATTCGAACTTGGTAAGGCCAGGAATCAGACCAAGCCTTCCCTCCCTACAGCGATGGCCAACTCGCAGCTCCGGATTTGACTGGGGGGCATGTCCAGAGAATTCACGTTCTCTTGAGCTCACAGCTTTGAGGTTTTCTGCCCTCTCCCCTTGTACCTTGGTCCAAAACTCTTTTAGCTGATGAATACGGACAGTAAATATTTAAGCGCTTTCCCCCAGCAGGTGTCAGAGCACGATAGTTACAACTTTTTTGCTGATCGACATGACCCTTCTTGTGTACAGTTAGGAGGGAAACACTTTTCCGTAGTCCCAATAGCTTTTATTTATGTAAATGTTCAAAGGTCAATTTTGCTTAAAAAAAATTGCATTCAACATCTTTGGAGCAATCTAAAATTTTTTAATTAAAAAAAATGGCAGAAAATGTTAACAATCTAATAGCTTTGATATTAATGTCTGTTAGCATCCATTTCACTTTTACCGTGCAAACTGTTTCTTGTTGTCTTGTTGATTTGTGATATGGAAAACCAGCAGTGAATTTGCATGTTTAAATGAGTCTGGGGAAAGAGGTAATAACATCCAATCAATGTTATTTACCTGACTGATAAATCACAAGCAGGCAAGGCAGAGCGAGTGTCCTCGGTTATCTGCAGGTGGCACCCAGTGACCTGGTATTTTAGCAATTTTGATGACTACCTGCAGTACCATATTTGTGCTTCCCAAGTGGAAGAGATGACCAAAATATCTCCTACGCTCAGCCCGATGCTGCTAAACCTTAAAACACTTCCATGCCTATTTCAGGCAACTCACTTCACTGGGGTTCCTGTAGTCTACATGGTGTTGGTCCATGTAGATTCACATACAGTTGTCAGTGAGGATGGGATGAGTGGCGAGGGGAAAAAAGAAAGACCGATCATCCACCATTTGTGTACTTATAAGCATTGCAAAAGTGTTCCCCATCAGCTCTGAAAAATATCAGTCACTCTAAAATAAAGTGACCATCATAAAGATTATCCGGGTAGCACGGGAACAAACAAGGAGCACTATTCAGGTCAGGCCCAATTAAGAGACCGTAAACAGCAGCAGAGTGTGTTCCATATCGCGTTCTTTTCCAGCAAGAGGATGATTCCCTGTTCATGACCTATCGCTTCCTTGACTTTTCTGATGATGAGAGGCCAATCCAGTTATGAGGGTGGTCTTTTGGCCTGGTGTGGAAACTAGTTAATTGAGGGGCTGCTCAGACTAACATCTTCACACAACCACTAAACACACACATGAGGGAATTCAAGAACCTCCCGCTTCTCTGTGTAAGAAGGAACAGACGTTTTCTAATTCTATTGATGACTCTGAGGCAAGATCTGTCATTTTGTAGATTTTTGCACAATGTCTAGCAAAATAGGCTGACTACAATGCAAATAATGCTGTTATTAGTGGGTCAGCCTCGATGGCTGGGAAGCCATGATTCACAGATGCGTAACAATTGTAGTTGGCCAGAGGGAATGAAATAGAAGGAAAGGAAAACACATCAGAATGTCAATGCAGCAGGATCAGAGCCAGTTCAATATATGTGGTTTGGACAGCAAATTCCTAATTTGCCATGGCATACAGAGGAAATTTACAGGAATTTAGAGGTCTGTCACTTGAATCCCGTTTCAGGCTTCTGGAAAATGCTGTAAAGAAGCTGTCAAAATTGCTTGTGCCCTCTCCTCAACACAGTAAAAAAACCTAAAGGAACATAAAGGATCTAGAAGAGCTGACTGCTTCCCTGCACCATCTCTTGTCCAGACTTACTTCATCCAGCTGGAAACCGTGGAGCGCTCTCAGAAAAAGCGCTGTGAGGGCAGCGTGGAGATACTCATAGAATGATTCCTCATGGTATTCCACAGGTACAAAGCTCCCTTCCACCTGGAGGGTTAGGGGTTTTTGTCCTGCCAGAAAAATGGACCTGATGTTTATTTTGCATTAGCAGCTGGAGACTTTGCTGTAAGGAGCAACTTCTAAGTTGAGCTGGGAGTGGGGGCGGAGGGGGGAAGGTTATCCTCCAGCGGTCTTGGCTCTGCCACAGACTTATGGCTTTTTTGGGCAAGCAGAAATTAATTTTTGTGACACGGTTTGTCGAAGAACTGGAAAATGTGATAACCTCTGATCAAGTTGTGCTGAGGCTGTTTGTCAAATGTTAACGCATTTGACCCTCTCAAATGGGCTCTTTGTCCAGTTAACTGGGATGGTTCCAGCTGGATTAGTTTTCTCTTCTGGGTGTGATTTAAGCACAATAGTAAGGAAAAAGCTGGGAATGGTGGTGTTAGCCTGAAATCAGTGTAATCCGTAGCCTGAAAAAGGTTGGAAAGACATAGAGCTGGAAGGACTCGGATGGTATTGCGATTGGTTGAGTGCTGGAATTGTTCCGCAGCAGATGCCGTAGCAGCGTGGAACAAGAGCCAGCTTGCCTTTCCCTTTTCCCCTTCCCCTGTATTGTTTTGTTTTTCCTTTCAGATTCTAATGAATCCTCATCAGAGGTTATTAACCACTTAACTGTAATCCTGTTGGAATGTCTCTGTTTCCAGAGCTACTCTTCTCACAAGCTACAAGGTCTGAAACTGAAATAATTAATTTATTATTACATATTATTGTATTTACCGAGTGATGTGAAGTGTAGCGAGAAAACTGTAGGGAACTGACACTTTTGCAATATGCCTGAGCCAGCAAGGGAAGCTGGAGGCATACGTAGTTTCTAGTCAGGTTATGACAACAGGTATGGTCAGTACTGCTTATAGAGTGGACTTCTGCATATGTAGGTTTTAATTCAAGCGTTTCACGGAAAGATTCTCAGGAGTGGAAACAGAGACCTTAAATTGTGATGGGAGAATCCACATCTTTGGCATGAAGCGGAGATTTCCCATTGAAAACCATTTGTCTTTCCCACTCTCTGTTCCCCTTAGCTCTTTGCTATGCAGATAAATAAATAAGCCGTGACTTCAGCCAGTACTCCAACAGGAGGGACTTCAGTGGCCCAGAGAAACGAGGGCCAAACGTAGGTAAGGCTGTGGCCTCAGGAAGCGCCACTACCACCGCTCAGCCCAACCTCAGAAGGGCAAAGCAAATGAGCAAATGGACCTGGAGCGCATGATTAGAGAAGACCTGTGTGACTGCTGGGAAGACATAGTCCTGTCACACTCCTGTAGCTGGCCAAAGCTAAAATAATTATAATACTGAGCTTTGCAGCAGGTTTATTTACTCTGTTTTCACAGCCCCCTTGGCAGTGGTGAGGTGATCCGAGTCAAGCGTGGGAAGAATAATGCCTTAGCATGGAATGAACATGTTTTCCTGCAGTTTTAACCCTTGCTCCCTACATCAAATACTCCCTCATCCTCCCGAGAAGGGTACATGAACTGTCTGCAGACACAAAATAAGCAGGAGTGTTTGGTTCTGACATTTGAAAGGTGAAACCGTTGTGGTACTGTTGCTTGGAAAGTTGATGTGTAAGGCTCGCCAGAAAAAGAACCTTTCAGATTCTTTTTTTTTTATTATTTTTTTTTATTTTTAAGGCAAGAGAAAACAGGAAAGTTGGACTTTCACAATGTCTGTGCTGAAAGAAACAAGAGACTAGGTCAGCAAGTCCAAGCCCCTGACTGGAAATCCAGAAGCAGGACTAATTTATGGTTTGCTAGGTAATCTGTACGGAATTCCAGGAGTGAAAAGGCATTCACTGACCCATTCAGAGACTGCTTCTAGTCCTTGGGCCTTGGTCAGGAAGGAAGTGAAAGCCTTTATACTCACAGTGCTCTTGCCTGGGGGCCAAGGCTGAGATCCAGGCCACAACCACATCCTGGAGTCCCAGCCCGGGCAACAACCACCATGTCCTCACCCCAAAGCTCTCCTGTGATCGGTGCAGCCTCACCTCGGCAGTGAAACGGGAGAGGGTGTTGGGTGTCACAGGGCAGGTGGAGGCTTGGATGTCCCCATGCACCTGGTATGCTGGCGGAGATGCCGGCAGGAAGCTTGCCAAAGCCTTGCCAGCACCATGCCTGGCTAGATCGGGCGCTGTGGCTCCCAGAAATAGCCACTCTACGTTTTTGTATGCATAGCAATGTGGAAATTTGCTCTCTTGGGCTTTCCTAGGTATAACCAGACCGAACATTCTGCGCTCAGGACTCGTGCAGGGCTGTGCCCACTTTCAAGGCCTGGTAGGCTCTGCTGTTCCTATTTTTGAGTTCAAACATCTCAACCGTGTTTTACTCTGGAGTGTTTTTTCTGGCTGTTGTCTGAGTAGAGAGGAGAACATGAAGCATGGAGCTATGTCCCCTGTACGTTTGGATGTCGTGGTTCCCACAAAGTGCTGAGACATGTTGTCAGTCTGTGGGCTTAGAATTGGAGAGAAGGGCAAGGTATTGAATGTTTGCAGCAGTTCCAGAAGGAATTCCCGGCATGCTTTATCTACATTAGCACTTCTTCCTTCCCTGCAAAAGACGATCACTTGGTGATTCTGGATCTTATAGGAAGTTCATGAACTGATGCACTGCATAGTACAAAAAGGCAAGCTTTCTGTTTGTTCATTTCTCCCCTTGTTTTACTCTTAGCAAGGAAGGCCATTTCATAAAATTTAAGGACTATGGGAATGCTGCTCTGTTCAAGAAGGCATATAACTGGAGGCTGGATGTCACATGTGTGAACTGATTTGCTAGTAAAGTGCGTGTACGTCAGGTGTATCACTTCTAAGTATGGCATTAGGGCATGCGGTTACCTGGTTGGAACCACCTTCTTGCTGAATTCCAAGTATATTCCAGTTTTAAAAAGAGTTCCACCCATCGCCAGTAGATGCGGGGTGAGCAGCAAAACACAATGCATGCAGTAAAAATTGATTCTAATGGGAAAGAGAGTGATAATTCAGGGCAACAACCAGCAGGGAAGGCCAAAGCTGCTAATGACCCTTTCAAGTGATCAGAATTGTGACAAACTTGTGTATTAAGTCTGTGTTCCTTAACGGGCTAACTGGAGCCAAAGAGTTCCCATACTGACTCTGCTGTGAAATCTCTAACTTTTGTATGGCATCAGACGAGACACTTTCCTTCTACACACTGGGGGGGGGGGGGGGGGGAATATTCATTTCCTGGAGGTGAGATCCTGAGGATAAATTTGTTAAAATCTGCACAGCCCTCAAAGAACTGAAACAAAAGAAAAGCCCGCTCCATGAAATTCCAATCCATTTCCTTTAACAGCCCCTTGTTTCTTTAGAAGTCTGCTGCTGCCCCTTGCTGCAAGACAGAAAGAAACCTTAAAGGCATGGGTGAGAGCAGAGATCTTGCTCAGACTGCAAATCTTCCAAAGGATTAGGGTTTTACTTCAAATAGAGGAATGTAAATGTGTCTGGCTCCATAGTGGCTGGAAATTTCTAGCTGGAGCCAACGTTGGGCCATACTTGGCGGTGATGAGACGTTTGTTTGCCCACCCTGGTTGGACTACAGCTCTCGGGCTGGAAAATGTTAAAATGGGCTGTGTGTGCTTTCAGTGTCATAAAGCGGAGTTGGGTGGGGGAGGGCTTAGGAGGAGGAACTGGATATAGGTGATTATTCTCCCGTGCTCACAGTTGTATGCACTAAGGATGGAAAGCTGGGTGAAGAAAAAGGGTTCGTTTAGTCTGACTGCAAGGCTGGGAGTTTGTGCTCATCTATTTCCCCCCTCTCCCTGTCTTTTAGCTATCCCTGGTTCCCGGCGTGTTGTCCACTTGTATATTCACGAAGGTATTTGGGTCTCTAAATCCCACTGAGGCCAGTGGGGATTTGGCATTTCGACGTGGTTTCAGGTTCTCTTTGCAAACGGAGAAAGGTGTCCCGCTAGTGAGCAGGCAGAAGAGAAATGTTAGCAGCAAAACCGGCAAGGTGGCACGTGTGAAATAGAGGTAAGCGGGATCCCTGCACGGAACCAGGCAACCCGCGTGTGCTGCTGGTGGATCCCGGGGAAAGATTTGAGCGCACGTAATGTGCAGTGTGTGTACAATGAACTCAGCAAACCTGGGTGGCTTTTGATACGCGCAGGCTTGACCAGCTGGGGCACCGTGTTAGCGCACGGCTTTTGTGAAGGGCAGCGACGTAAAAGGTCTTGAATGTCTCCTGGGCCACCGCTCAGCTCTACCTGCCACAGAGGACTTGGCTTTTTCTGAAGGTCCTCTAGTGTTTCTGTGGGGTGTCCCACATCTGGACAACAGGGGTCAGAAGATAACAGCTCCATAGAAGGGTAAGCAGCTGGTTACTTCTGCGCTACAGACAATGCAAACGTCTGAGAGAAAGACAAATCTTGTCTGCGGGAACACGAACGCAAAGATGTACAGCATACTTTGATTTCTTCTCTTGTTGTCAGCAATATTCAGAAATCTTCTTTTGACAAAGCTCTGTTCTGAAATCTAACATCTATATCAAAGTTATGGCAGTTATGAAACAAGCAGGGGTTTGGCTCAGAGCAGGGGAATTATACAAGGGCATGAGACAAAAAAAAGAGTCTGAAATTAATGCTTAGAGACAGTAACGATGGGGCAAATGCAGCCAGGTTCCAAGTGTAGAATCCAAGAGTGGAATTCTCTGAAGATCTCTTATGATTATGAAGCGTGAGTCCCTTAAAACCTAAAGATTTGGCACTCCCAGAACATCTAGTTCTGTTAAAATTTGTGAGCAGAAGCTGACCTAGATGATAATTTGGTAAACAGGATGGTGTCTCTTCCTGCTACCCCCTTAGCTCTCTGCAGCAAATATCTGTACTAGAGAGTGGATGGGGAGGGAAAAATACCTCTCCTAGCTCAGGTGCAGGAGGCATAACATGGAAATCTGAATGAGAGATGTTTTGGCAGTGGGTACTGTGACATTGTCCTCCTCTTCTCAGAGCTGGAGTGGAGGCAAAGGGGGAGGACACTGTCCTCATTTCATCAGTCACCTTAATTACCTTTATCCTCAACCAATCTTATATATTGCTGCCCAGCAGGCAGCAAGAAACGGGCTAGAAGGGCAAGCAGGAGATACTATTTCAGGAACAAATCAAGAAAACTTTATTTCAAGCAGTGTCTCCCTTCCCTCTTTTCCAACAGCTCCAGGATGAAGTTCTTATTTGGCCCCTTCTCTTTCCAGCAGGACTCTTCCCCAGCTCATAGCGAACACCAAAGTATCTTTCTCTCCTGACCCTCACTGTCCTTTCCAAAGAAATCTGTTCAGTCTGGGGTTTTGACAGGCTCAGTGCTTTAGCCCTCAATGGCAGTTTGTATTTACGTAAGTGGAACACTAATATTTACTTAAGATTACACTGTATTTTTCATGACTGAAGGGAAGATTATGCTGCATGCTTTTTATATTTAGGAGGTGGGGAAGAGGGAATGGTCCCGTGGCTTGCCTAAAGGACCAGAGACTGCTCTGCTTTGCATTAAGTATGAAAATTAGAGCAGAAGGGTGATTTGGACTAGAAACAAAGTTGTCCAAAAGCAGTGGAAATACATGCTAACGGGATTTCTCAGGAAAAGCGATGTGAATGGGGGAAGAGGGGAAACCCTCTGGTTAGCTTAGACTTAGTGATTTGGTAGAGGGACCTAAGTTAGCTTAGCATTGATAGATACTGCCACATAAATGAAGTTCTGCCTGTTCTTACCTTTATTCTTCCATCTAGGGGTAATGAGGGGTAATGGTTTCAAACTGGAAGAGGGGAGATTTTAGGTTAGATATTGGGAAGAAATTCTCTCCTGTGCGGGTGGTGAGCCCCTGGGGCAGGTTGCCCCGAGAAGCTGTGGCTGCCCCATCCCTGGAGGTGTTCAAGGCCAGGTTGGACGGGGCTTGGAGCAACCTGGTCTTGCTGACCCCAAAGACTGGAAATAACTCCACTGACTTCAACCAGCACTGATTTATACCAAATGAATATCTGATTACACACTGAGGAATATAAATAGTTATGTTCGTATTTTTATTCTGTCAGTGTCTGAGCATTTATATTAGATAACAATATACTATATATTTTTATCTATTGATATATAATTTTAATATGTTATAGTAACCCAGCAAAAAAGTGCTGTAGAAATATTAGAATAGTAAGGACTTAATAATAACTCGGCAACAAACGTCTTTAGCCCAAACATCACCAAGAAATGCAACATTTTGAATAAGCTGATAGCAAACATTCCTTCCCAAACTCAAAATATGTCTTGAAATCTACTCAGTACCTCTTTAAATAACATTTATATAATCTAGGAGAGGAAATTCCCATATACTGAATGACGCAGATATAATTTTGTTCCAGGCAAAGGCAGGAAATCCAATGGTAAGCCTGAAATTCTACACTTGGCCATTTCTGTTGTGCTTCAACAGTGCCGTGTACCGTACAAGTAACAGTGACTGCGACAGAGCCCTGCATGAGACGCATCTGTGCCTCATCGGCAGAGGTTATCAGTCTCTTTTAGGACTGAAATGAGTGGCAAACTGCAATGAGAACGGCTGGCGTTCAGTGCCCCACATCTTCTTAGCATCTGGGCCTTGGTTCTTCACTTGGGGCTGTCCTGAGCATGGACCTTTTGTCGCTCGCTGGCACAGGGTGACGGCTGTTGCAAGAGGTCTACCCTCAGCCTGTTGTGCAACGGCAACCAAAGCAATATCCTTCTTCCAGGCCTGTAATAAAGTACAAGCTCTATTTTGATCATTCCCCCCATCCAGCAGGCAGGATTAGTTGCCAGGGCAAGTGCTGGCGTTACCACAGACCTCTGCTCTCCAGATCTCCCCAGCCAAGGAGCTGCACCTCCCCAAGCCAGCGCTGCCATCTGCAAACTGGACCGCAGGCACACAGAAACGGGCTGGGAAAACCAGAAAAGAGCGACTGGGCAGCTCTCCCTTTGAGAAAGAGGCCCTAGTGTCGTTCCACGCAAAGTATTTTCCTTGCCCACACAAATGCACTAATGACATTACCAGCAGGTATTAGCACTGCCTTAAAACGCTTGGGAAGAGACTAAGGGGTAGGAGAGCCCGGGCTGGTGTGTTTCTCCAGAGACCACACACGTGCTGTATTTATGAACCAAAGAAACAAAAACTAAGTTGTCTCCCTTTTTATAAAAAAAATAAAATAAAATACCTGAATAACAGAACTGTGTGGTCTGGCAATGCCTCCCTATCCTTTGCTTAACTTACTGGAGAAACAAACACAACCTCATTTAATTTTTATCACTTTGCTCACATTTCCCTCCTGTTTAAGCTTTTGAGAGAAATCCTTGGAGTAAGCCTTCAAAAGAAGCACAGCCTTTGTGACTAGTCATTGCAATAGTCCAGGTTCAAGCGGGACTGACAAAGGGCAGTAGGTGGTTTCAGAGCTTCCCAGGTGGCCCTCCGCTTCCGAAGAAGTTGGTTTATCTTCACGTGGTTTGTCTTACCCTGGCAATGATGAAATAGATGACCCCTTTCAGTCGCTTCCTAACTTGCGATGAGCCTCAGAAACTCTTCTGAATACAACTCGTGTGTTTCTGCAGGGCAGGCGGCCTGAAAGAATTCTCCTGAAAGTGATTTGAATTCCTCCAATGTGTCTTTCACCTCCCCAGGGCATTCACTCGCAGCGTGATTATGGGTGCTTGATCGCTGGAGTCGACTAACTTCCTTCTGGCAATCTTTAACAGGAAATATCATATGGTTTTAAAAGGTCAGCAGGCAGAGCGTTAGGGTATTCACCAGCCTTTATCAAAGTTTGCGGTACAAATCAGCCTTAAGAGGGGCAATGAAAAATTGACTTTTCTGCCTCATTCCTGCAGCATTGACATTTCAGCAGTTTGGGTGCACCTGAATCTGGGGAAAGAAAGTTTCCAGACTTTATGATGATTTTGGTTCTGGTTGTCTGTGGGTAGGTACCTCTAGCGTATCTACTTTGGCTTTCTATCTGGGGAAAACAGGTGTCCATACCTGCTGCTTTTCATTTTAATTTTACATCAGTATCCTCAGACGAGGCCCTTCGGATAAACAGCCTCTTCCTTAGAAAACCTCCTAGTATGAAGAGAGAAACCGAGGGGCGAGCAGCGTGTTCAGCATCGCTCAGGTGGCGAGTGCCAATTGCAGGTTTTGCCTTCACCCAATTACGTATCCATCTCTCCACCATCACTTACCTCGTCCCATTCGAAATATGGTAAGAAGAGGGGGTCTGCCTGCCCGCCCGGCCCTTTGGCACCATCACGCCTGCCTGGCGATAAGCCCCGTAGCCCTGGCTGCCTGCCGGCGGAGCGCGCTAGCGATCCCCAGCCGGCAGCCTCATCCGAGGTTCTTTCAACAGCTCGTGCTTTGTTGTTGCCCGTGCTTTTCTTCTGGGTTTGTCTCAGCAGACAGGGTGAATCCTTGCAAATAAGGTGGGGAGGGGATATCTATCCACCTTACCCTTGGGGAGGAAAGCCAAACTTAAAGTCATCTCAAAGTGTGTACCTCCTGCCAAGTTGTCTTTTTCCCAGTGCGTGGGGAGCCCTGAAGCATCTTTCCCAGCTTCCAGCACAGCACTGGGCACTGGGAGGATCCATCCATAGGCTCTGCCAGAGCTCCACAGGGCCAATCGTTAATATTTTTTTTTTGTTTCTAATTGGCCTCGGTCGGTCTTTGCAAGAATGGTTTTAATTAGCCCAGCTCAGCTATTAAGCACCTGTCCAAGGCCTGTCTGGCTGTGGAAAAAGGAGTTAAATAATTTGGGCAGGTCTGCGCAGTGCCAGCCAACTCTCTGCTCACGAAAGGAGCCGCTGAGGCCAGTGCTGGCGCGGCTATAAAGGGCGGCTGGTCCCTTGGAGGCCCGGGGCCATCTGCTTTTATCACTCTGCAGATGCTCGGGTCTAACTCCCTGGCATTTCGTACAGCTGTTTGATACTTCCCCGAACAAACGATTTGAGCTCAGGAGAAGGGCAGTTCTTTTCTCAGACCGTTTGCAGGCAAACGAATGCAGCTCTGCGGGAAGGCTGCAATGTGTTTAGAGCTCGGGGGTTGGAGAAGCTCCCCAAAACCTGGAGACCTTTCCGACCCGAGCTGTATGTGTCTGCAGAGGGAAACCAGAAAGCTTGTGAAAGCTAGAAGGCTTCCTGCGACCTGTCCGGTATTTCTCCTTTCGTTCCATCTGTAAAATACTTTAGGAAGAACAATTCCAGAGCTCGGGCCTACAGAGTGAAGGTCTTAAGAACAATTAGAACAAAAAACTGTGGTTGAAAGGACCTCACTTCAGAGAGGTTCTAAGAATGTCCAAAGATAAAAGACTAATAGAGAAAAAAAACCCTCTGAAATTAATTGTCACTCCCAGAAAGTGTCCCAATGAGGCTCATCTTATTCCTTTTTGCTCTGTTTTAAATCTTGCGTGTCTGGTTGGCTTCTGACACTCAGTTAAGCCGAGAACAACTCTTCTGAATTTATCAAGCTGAAGTCAGTATAAACCAAAGTGAAATTAAATCTATCCTGTGCTGATCCCAGTCCGGTGCAAAGCTCAGATATACCCCAAAAGACCCCTGTCACGCAAACGTGCAAATCCACACAAAAATATGTGTGCAAATTCAGACCAACGGTATCTGTGTGCGCAACGCTGAGCTGCGAAGTTTGCCTGGGATGTCAGATACCACTGGGGTGACACGAGAAGATGACAGAAAGAGGGTTGATTCCTTGGAGACTGCCTGGGGCCAGCTGCAATTCCCAGTGAAATCAGATTAAGAGCGCACAGAGATACTGTCATGTTTGGCCCGTGGCTCGTGAGCCCAAGAGTGCTGAAATCAAACTGCCAGAAATCTGATAGTCTGGAATGTGCACTAAAATAAATATTTCCTCGTAGGTATTTCTTTTGTCTGGGGGTTACTAGTCAGGTTGACAGGCCTACAAACTGGCTCCCTGCTGCGGGTTTAGCCAGGGTCTCACTGCCAGTCTTCTGCAATGGATTTTGTGGCTTATCTGCTGAAGTCTCGGTCCCATGGCTCGCCTAGCGAGAAAGGATGAGCGATGGAACTTGTGCTGGTTACAACACATCATAGACTTGTCTCCAACAGACAGGACCGTTGTAGAATCACAGAATTCTACAGGTTGGAAGGAACCGCAGGGTTTGTCGGTCCAGCCCGCACACAAAGCAGGGCCAACTTCTCTTGTACAGAGCTCAGCTCAACGTGAACTCGATTTTCTGTGCTGTGTGCTCTTTTTGCAGCAAGCAGTAGAAGTCACGGCGAAGTAGCTTTTCCCTTTTTTGATTTAAGAGCAGTTTCTCACAGCTTGTAGTCCCTGTTTGGTGGGAAGAATACAGGACTGTAACGTGACAGCCACATACGCAGCAGAGGCAAAGCCGCGGGCTGTGGTGTTTCAGACCATTACTGTACCATTCTTCAGTATGTGGTTTTGGTCTGATAAATGTAAGTTAACTTATGTAAAACTCATGGTTTAATTTTTGGCCCGTGGTTGTGGATTATGTAATCAGTACCATCCCTAACTGAACTTTAAAATTAATTTTGACTCATATCTCTTTTTATATTCCCAAATGACCACGTGAGACTTTTCTGCCTTTGTTCTGCTAGATGCTGTAGCCACTTTCTAGACAGTCCTGATTACAGTATGCTGGATATACGTATAGCCTTCTGCTTCAGAAACAGCCTGTCGCTTGAGCAAAGGGACTGTCGAATTCGGTGAGCAGCGTTTTAGGGCCTATGGATCTTGATGGGCAGCTCTGATGCTTTCCAGCCTTCAGTCTGAGTTCCTCTATTGACATTTCTACCGCTAAATGAAATGCATGTTCTGGGTTAATGGCCTTGATTGGGATTTCTTTAAGGAAAAGGATTTGTTGGGATATGAGGTTTTTTGACCTGTGAGAAGAGGGCCCATCACTAGCCCTGCAATGGTTTTGGAAAGGATCCACTTGGCCTTGTGCTCTGAGTTGCGGAATAAGTGTGTCACAGCTTTCATTTTCCAGAAATATTTCATGACTGGCGAGGGAGACCGGTCAGCAGATCTTGCTAAACAAATCTGTTGTGAAATCCACACACACCTTGCAAGCCTGGACAGTGGAAAGGGAGCTCTCTGCACTAAGATGCCCGGACCAAGCAGTGGCACGGAAAAACGGGACTGGGAGGAGGAATAGAAGGCCTGGAAACAAATGTAATGGGGAAAATGGGCAAATGCAGTGATGGACTATAGTAGGAACTGTGTTGTGTGTATAATCTATGTGGTCCATGGCTGTGCTCTGTGCTGGCAACCTCTGCAGTGATTATTGCTTGATGACGTTGGGAGGGTTCTATCTCAGGTCCGTCCACATGTGCTACCTTCTACCTGCCAACAGCAGCGCTGCCACACACCACGCAGGCAAGATCCTTTGGTTAGTGACTTTTTCAGAGGCTTTTCGTGCCGTTTTTTAGCTCCTTGTAATCAGTGTTCTGAACTCTGCGATATTGATGAATCTCAGCAAGTGCTCACTTCTGAAGAACATGAATTCCAGAAATAAGTCTGTTTATAAAATGAAGTGGCGGGCTCTGCTTGGAAGCCTTTGATTTGTTTTATATTCAAAGATCCAAAGTATAGAAAAATGTCTTGCATTCCTAGGGCTCCTTTCATAACAAAACCCCACTCGTATCTGGGAGGTATATCCCTCTGCAGTGTCGTAGCTGAAAACCCTGGTCACAGCTGAGACTCAGCCCTTTGTGTGAGCACAGCAAGTCTTCTCTGCCCTGAGGTCCAAGTTCACGTCCAGGTGCTTTATTGGCTCAGGGCTCATCATCCTGCAGGATGGAGCCTTGAAGGAAGCTAGAGAAGGGTTGATTGTCTGGGAATTCCAGTGGTATGTGCATAATTGATGCAAACAAAGGGAAAAACTTTATTTTCCCTTGTCAGAAGCTCTGAAACAATGCTAGTTATTGTTTGTGTGGGTAGCAGAACCCAGTGGATCTGGACAGTTGGTGGCAGTCTCTGTCACAGGGGACAGAAGGTTATCGTTTTTTCTTGGTAATACTATGCTAGAGTTGTGAACTGCCACAAAGTAGACCACTGACTTTTAAAATAAAAAGAAAATTTAAAAAAAAATCAAAAAAAAAAACCCCAAAATGGTTTTCATATTCATCCAGCTCTTGGTCTAAACATTGAGCTGACAATAAGGTCTCTTTTTCACCCAGGCAGAACAGACCATTCCTGCCCAGAGCGCTGTGTGTTTGTTCTGACCGTGGAGTTCACCCACCACAGCCTCATCCTTCACTTCCCAGTGGCGTTTTTGAGCTATTGCTTGTGTTGGCCAGAAGCGGCGAGGGAGGCAGGTGTGACTTCTGCCACACAGTGGCAGCCACGGATTTATCATGTGCTGGGTTTCTTTCTTGAAAAAACAAGAAAAGCCTCAGATTGCCTGTGGTCGTGATGAACATGTGTGACCTGTGGCAGGGGCTATTCTTCCTCTGCAAGCTGACCTATTAGTGATATGGCTTATAAAGCCACGATTGTCTTTTCTACAGAAATAATTTCATACCATGGAGGAGAAAGGAGATCATAGAATCATAGAATGGTTAGGGTTGGAAGGGACCTTGAAGATCATCTAGTTCCAACCCCCCTGCCATGGGTAGGGACACCTCCCACTAGACCAGGTTGCTCAAGAGGTGTAGAAGATGAACTGGACCTGCTCATTAAGAGGGAGATAAAGATTTGGGCCATTGTTTTCCCAGCTCTAATATTAACCAGAGACTAACTCCATTTCTTCTTGGTGCTTTGTGTAGCTGTATGAGACTTCTCACCGTCCCTGAGACCTATATAGGCTCCTTTCCTCCTGAGACTTTGGTGAGGTCTTAGTACAAACTGATATCTTGAAAAGAGCAGAGGTCTTCATCAGATTTTGAGATGCTTGCAGCTGAATCCCAGACAAACAGATTGTTTCTTGTTGATAAACACCAATGGGTTGATTTTATTTGGTGGAGGTTTTTTCCAGTCATGAAAGAAAAATGAGTGATGCACGCTATTCCCAGCTCACGGTCCCATCTATAAAAGTGTCTTCAGAGAATCAACTGAGCCTTTGTGAAATGATGAGGAAAGAGAAGATGTGTCTGTAGCAGCTCTTTGTGAATTGCGTAGCTCTATTAGTGACAGTCCTTTACTCGCCTACAGGTGCTTTCAGCTTTGCAAACAGAATGGATGGAATATGACCAAATTTTGAACAAACTTGTGGTTTTATACAAGTTTTCTTTGGCAGACCTTTTGCAGAAAGTAAATAGTTGATATTCATGTTAGATTGTCACTGCTCTTTGAAACAAGCAGGCTTGGAAGCAATTCCTGTTAAGTTTCAAGATGTGAATGCAACCAACTGCAGTCAGTCCATCATCTGAACTGTGTGAAGTATGTGAGTCTCCAACGGAATAGCAGCTAACTCCTCCCCCCAGTTCCAGACCTGGTTTGCAGAAGAGGCAGAAAATCTTGAATCTCTTTCTGAAGCTCATTAGACATTTCCAAGTTAAATGGTGAGGAAAAGAAAATCTGATGAATATAAACTTTCTGCACTTTTGTGTACATCAACTTTAAATCTGAGACCAAGAAGAAAACCCTGTGAAACAGAAAAAAAAAAATGGGAGGATTCAGTGAACTTTTTGAAACTGCTAAAAAAGAATTCTAGAAGACTTTTTTTGGAAAACATTACACATACACTGATATGTGTATGTGCTCATCCCTTCTTTGGTAGAAAACAGCTTTGTGGGGTGAGACTACACTTCTTAGTATTTACTTGCATCTGTGGATTTACTGAATGGCAGGCTTAAAGAAATCATTGTAGAATCATAGAATAGTTTAGGTAGGAAGGGACCTTGAAGATCATCCAGTCCCACCCCCCTGCCCTGGGCAGGGACACCTCCCACCAGCCCAGGTTGCTCCAAGCCCCGTCCAACCTGGCCTTGAACACCTCCAGGGATGGGGCAGCCACAGCTTCTCGGGGCAACCTGGCCCAGTGCTTTACCACCCTCAAAATAAACAATTTCTTCCTAATATCTAATCTAAATCTCCCTTCTTCCAGTTTGAAGCCATTCCCCCTCATCCTATCACTCCATGCCCTTGTAAAAAGTCCCTCCCCAGCTCTCCTGGAGCCCCTTTGGGCACTGGAAGGGGCTCTGAGGTCCCCCCGAAGCCTTCTCTTCTCCAGGCTGAACCCCCCCAACTCTCCCAGCCTGTCCTCCCAGCAGAGGGGCTCCAGCCCTCAGATCATCTTTGTGGCCTCCTCTGGCCCCGCTCCAACAGGTCCATGGCTTTCCTATGCTGGGAGCTCGGTAACATTTTCTTATTAACACTGACTGCAGCAGTGTATGCAGCTCTGAGTAGTGTTTGGTGGTGGCTAACCGACTGCGGAGCTCCACTTCCATCTTGCAACGGCATCCAGTCCTCGGCACTGCCGAGTTCAGGTCCAAAACTGAGGCCTCCAGTCACTGCTGCTGGTCACCATGCAGAACTGTGTTTGAAACTTGGGGCGTGCTCTCTGACAGCAGAAACTTGGGAAGCGTAACTGTGGAGGTCAGTGTGGTCTGAGGGTATCTCAAAGAAAGCAATAGCAGATACCTTTATTCCATCTAGAGGTGGTGCTTGTGTTTGCCGTTCTGCTGCTTTGTGCGAGGCAGTGGTGGTGTCGAAAGGAGCCCGAGCCAGAGCGCAGACAGTTCCTCCGGAGTGCGGAGGTGTTTCAGGGTCTTCCTCTTGGCAACTTGAGAACAAAGAGGAATGAAAAAGTGCCCATGCACCGAGAGCTTCTGTTTCATTTGGGAAGGGAATTTAGAGTTGGGAGTAGTGGTGCCGACATTGGTGACAGTTGGAGAAGTGTAAACACATTCTCTGGGGATACACTTCAGATTTACAACATGAAATAAGAACGGACAAACCTGCTGCACCCCGGGCTGGCTGTTGTCGAAGGCAGGGACACAGCACCAACCCCAGCAGTAAGGCAAAGAGTGTAGGAATGAAATCATCCTTCCATCCTGGGAGAAGCTTGCTGGAGGCGCTGTGCTTGAGGGCTTGGTGTTCTGATCTAGGAGCGTATCGGACATGGCTTCTGTCCTTCCACTGTCTTAAGTGGTCAAGCCACATCATTTCCTCGTACCCGGTTTTCTGAATTCTGAGATGTGAAGAACCCTCACTTCGTGAGGTGCTTTGGGATCCTGGGGGAAAAAACATACCATAGAAGTATCTGCAGTTCTTATAAAGTACAGATGAAGTATAGAGCTAAGCAACTGCTAGAAGGGGTAACTCTTCCTACCATTCTTCTGGTAGTAATTTCCAGCCTTCATGAGCTCAATCCAGTTTGGATTTAGGGCTAAGGCAGATGAAGCTGGAGTCAAACCAGGTCACAGCCAAAGCTACAAGCCAAGAAATACTGTTTGGGAGCTTGTGTGCTGAAGTGAGCTTGTGCCTTTGCCCATGACTTTGCACGCTGCCTGTGTGGTTCTGTGGTGGCCTGAGTTATGACTTCAGAAAGGACAGAGAATAAGTAGCTGAGAATGAATAGTGTTATTTTTCCACAGCTCATTAAATCCCTAATAAGCGACTTGCTGTGTTGCTTTTGGGAGGATGTTTTGTGGTTGCTGAGGGGAAGATGGCTAATGTGTTTATTTGTCTGTTGCAGTTTGGAAAATTCCTTCAGTTGTATTTCTTTCTGTTTCAGCCGGGGCCTCAGTCGGCGCTGACTCCGTAGACAGTGCCAAAGCTGGTGAAAGGGAAGGCAGGCAGCGGGGGGAAAGGGCTTCCCCCTCTCTCTTATCATGGATACAATCCCTGCCTCACCTTGCATGGAATTCTTCGTGCTTCACACACCTCCTCGTCTTCTGACAGGGGAGATATGAGGGAAACAGCCGGGCTGGGATGAAGCCAGCTCCCCTTATGCATGTTTTCTGGCTGAATTATTTGACTCCCTTTCCGATAGGAGTGCTATCTACACGTCATTGAGAGGGGAATCCTGTCATGGAGCGGTCACTGCAGGTATGAACGGGGCAAACCCTGTTTTCCTCACAGATTTACAAAATCGCTATTGAGATCCAGAATGTGGCACTTGTGATTTGGGTCTGATAGTATTAAATCTGCCCTCAGGGAAGGAAATAACCTACAAGGCTCTTGAAGTACTGCTCAGCCTTGTCTTCTTGCCACCGGTAAGGGTCTATGCATAGCAAACATAGAACAAGGTTGCGTCCGCAGAAGTAGTCCACACTGGTCTCTGCAAACACGGAATTGCTGCCCAGCTCACTGCATCTACGTGGGTGAGGAGTCATAGTGGAAGGATGAGCTGCAGGGTCATCTCAGTGCTGCCATGCTTTTGCTGGATGTCAGTGGGGTGAGCAGGTATGAATCTATCGCTTTCAAAGAATCTGCGCTCTCTTGAAGTGTGAATTTGGGTCCCCGTAGAGTCAACTTCCACGTAGCACTTGTACTCAATCCCTGCCCCGCACAAGAAGTGTAGCCGAGGAGTGGAACGTTGTTTTGTGATGAAGTTAACGCAGAGATGTCGTCCTGCTGACTTGTCGCAGGAGGTGAGCGAGTTGCTGAGGATGTTGTGGTCACACACTGTGGTCTGATGACGAAGGAGCTTTACACAGGTTGTCTTGTTGAGCAGAAGAGACCCAGAATACATCACTATTTCCCAGGACAATCCCGTATCAATCCTGAGCTGCTTTGAGTCCCTGCACAGCCTTCAGCGATACGCTCTCCTTACCTCCCCTGGCTCCACTCATCACAACATGGGTGGCATATCCGAACCAAGCAGACTATGCTTTCCTGCTGTTAGGTTATTCTTGGCAGTCGAGAGGTTCTTTATAACTGGTTCTCTGAGAGAGCTAAGAAAGATCAACATGCACTATGTCATTTTGTCTGGGAGGCAAGGAGGCAACGTGGGGAGAGGGGGAGGCGTCAGGAAAAAGGGGAGAGCAGCTGACCGAGGGAAACTCAGGTCTCATGTCAGCCTGCCTTGAGCAACGTTTTTCCCGTAGAACTTACTAAGGTTTAAAACAGCGCAGCTTGTGTGTAGGGTTGCTGGGGTCACTGGGGTCATGCTACTTTATGGCTCCTGAGAATCTCAGTTGACAAAATTTTTGTGGAAGGTGCAAACTGAATACAAAGCTGTGGCCTCTGAAACCCAAATAGGGGCAAGTACGATGTGTTTGTGCTCCAAGAATGGGACCGGAGTTCATGCTGCACTGCCTCTAAAACTGCATATATGAGGTACCAGTGCTGGTGTGGAGGTAAAATTTGCTTAAGTACACCCTCAGTATTCCATCTGGCTTTTACGTGGCAGGAGAGGAAACCCATACAGTCATTGCTCCATCCCTCCCAACCCATGGTTTCAGTCAGCACGTCCAGATGCTATCTTTGATATCTCAGGATCCATGACATATAAAAGCACATCTATTTTCTCCCTGCACAGGTATTATCCACGTCACATTCTTGCCCAACAAAGTTTAAGAGTTGCAGGTGTGCAAAGCAATTCTACCGCATGCATACCTCCACTAGGAAAATCACAGACTACCTCCAAAAACACACACAGAACCAAGCGGTGCCTGCTTCTGTGACACTTTCCTCTGCCAAAATATTCTGCAGATGTTAATTTTTACCCCACTGCAGAGAGGTTGGTCCCTCTGGTTTGCAGAGGCTGTGGCTAAGCTCTTGAGTGGGTCAAATGATGGCTGCCACTAGAGTTGAGAGCCGCTGTCTTCTCATCCTTAGCCTTTCTGCTTCCTGCGTTTGAGCAGACGCACAAGCTAACTTCTTGGCAACATCGGGCAATGTATGAAATCAGCCTTTTACTGTCAAATTCGCCAATATTTCATGGCATAATGAAGTTAATTGACTCAGTAGACCTGCAATTTCACACATAACAACTCACATGGTTGCTAAGCAAACAACAGTAGCTCAGGAGCTACAGTTCTTACCAAATGAGATCATGTCCATTCCACTTATAACACAGCGTTTCTGTTCTGTATTGGCTTGACACGTAGCTGAAAACAGTCTACTTGTTTTACGCCATTTTAGCGAGGAGCTGGGAATAACCAGGGCTCAGTTTGTAAGTGAAATGTTTCCAAGAACACAGACAAGGGGTTTAGTCCTAAAACTTAAACCAAAAACCCGTGCAGCATACTTAGAATAGTCCACAATAAACTAAAATTGTGCGCAAGGCCTAGGAAACAGTTTTATGTTCAAAGCAGAAATGATGTGGAACTGTAGTGCTTACAACTCTCATAGCTTTTATCCGAAGATACTGGCTTTTCCTCAAAGCTCCAAACTCTGGAATCATGTGATGATGTGGGACATTCAATGTTCATCTAAAACATAAGTATATTCTGTGTCATTGGTTGAAACTGAACTCCGCAGCTTCCAATCTCAGAAGTTGTATAAAAACTAGCCAGAATGCCCAAGTCCTAAAAATCTCGTGATTTAAGATATTTTTGTGGGTAGAGTAGGAACTGTATAATCAGTTACCGAACCACTGTCAGAAGGCAAGCACTTCGTGGGCAGAAGGCTACAAACACAACCCTTGTGGCAAAGGCGGCTAACGGTATCCTGGGCTGCATTAGACAAAGCATTGTCAGCAGGTCAAGGGCGGTGATGCTTCCCCTCCACTCAGCACTGGTGAGGCCTCACCCAGAGAAATGAGTCCAGTTCTGGGCTCCTCAGTACAGGAGAGACATGGACATACTGGAGTGAGTCCAGCAAAGGCCACAAAGATGATTAAGGGAGTGAAGCATCTCTCTTCCAAGGAAAGGCTGAGGAGAGCTGAGAATGTTTAGCCTGGGGAAGAGAAGGTTGGATCTTATTAAGGTATATAAATACCTGAAGGGAGATTGCAAAGAGGACCAAGCCAGGGTCTTCTCAGTGGTGCCCAGTGACAGGACCAGAGGCAAAGGGCACAAACTGAAACGCAGGAGGATCAGTTTGAACAACAGGAAATGCTTTTTTTACTGGGAGGGTGACTGAGCAGGGGAACAGGTTCACCATGGAGGTTGTGGAGTCTCCATCCTTAGAGATATTCAAAAGCTGTCTGGACACAGTCCTGGGCAGCCTGCTCTAGGTAGGCCTCCTTGAGCAGGGGGGTTGTACCAGATGAACTTCAGAGGTCCCTTCCAACCTCAGTCATTGTGTGATCTTTCTGTGGAGGAGATCAGCCTAGGTCGTGGAGAACACCCACCATCAGTCACTGCAGCATGGAAGAGGAATGATATCTCATTCTACAGAAATACAACCATCAACTAGCTGACCGCAGCCTGAACATCCAGATAAAATAGTTATGTGCGAACACAGCTGAGTTCACATACCTGAGCTAAAAAACTGTCATAGTAGACATCATGTAGATGTAGAGAAAATAGACAGAGTACGACCTCTGAGGCCACATCCTAGAAAAATTTGCTTCTGTTCAACTGTGATGTGGCACCTTGCTTCTGTCTTATTATTCAGCACATGGTCCAAAACTCCTTTCTGACAGGACAATGGAAGTTGGGTGATGAAATGATAAATTGTAAGTTTGTCTGGAGAATGAAGTTTTCCAGCACATGAGGGAATGTGATGGTGTTTACCACCAAGAGAGGATTGGAGGCCAGTTGGACGCAGAGTTCAGTGTCAAAAGATGATGGACAACTGAGCACCATTTACAGAGGCTTTGAAAGGAATAAACAGGAAAGCAAACGTCAGAGAGGGAAGGAATTTGCCTTCAAAATGGATGGCCTCCAAAGGCATCTGCTCACAGTCTAACCATGATAATGATTTATTGTCTCCTTTGGGCTGACTTTAACCTCACTTGACTGCCAAATGCAGAGTATAGGCCTGCCTTGCCCCAGGGAACACGCAGTATAAAATACAGACTCACAGGGAAGATGACAGCCAGGGAACAAGCATAGGAAAGGAGCTGATTTTGCCAGGTACGGATCTGTGTCCGCCCTGGGAGGAATCTTCCCCGCTTCAATCCAAAGTGGCTTGTAAACTCATTTCTTGGTGGCCTTCAGCAAGCTATGAGCAAATTGCTCTCAAAAGCAAATGAGTGTGATCACACAAAAGGCTGCATCCCTCCATCACTGCGAACTTAAAACCACATTTAAAGGTAAAACAGTGCCATTTTCTCGAGCAGTTGTTGGGAGGAATTGCGGCACTAAATATAATTCATTAACTTACTTGCTTTAACTAATGTCGAAGTTCTAGGGATTTCTCCCATACGTGTGGCTGTACCAGCAGCAAAAATCAACCGCTGTGCACTCATAAACCATGTGAGCGCTTCTGATAGGTGCTTGGGCACATTCCTTGGCAGGGAAATGAGGCAGAATAGCAAGGTATTGGGAATGCAGTGTTGTCAGAACAATAATTCCAACTTATTTCATTCAGTGCTTATTACCTATAGTGCTTATTACCTATAGACTTCTTCCTAATGGGGAGACAGAAGTTTGTAGAGATGCCTGAGTAAGGGGGAAAGCCAGGCAGTGAACTGGCATCCTGAGTTCTGTAAATAAGAAAAGGGTTTGTATTTCCACTGTAGATATCCTAACGTAGTCACATAACTGTGGTAGTCAACCGGTACCTCATGCTCAGCAGCGTATAGTAGAAATAGAAAAGGTCCAGCAAAGACTAAGAGGTATAGTCAGAAGTATAGAACCATACTGTATAAAGAGAGGTTAAATAGACTATGACAGTTCTGCTTGGAAAAAAGATTAATGAAGGAGACAATAAAAGGCTGTAAAATCACATCAAGCAGAGAAGAGGAATAAGGTAGACACAATTTCTTGTAATCTGTGGCAAAGGAGTACGCAAACCCCAGTACTAGACTGTTTCCCTGCATTGTCATGTGTTGACAAGAAGATTTCAGAAATGTAGCCAACACCCTCAGAGAACAGAGTGGGAGAAGCACATAAGCCCGGCTTTGCCCAAAGTGAATCAAGATGATATTCATTCCAGGAAATTTGTTTTCATTCACTGGAGAATTTAATTAGCCATGGAAGGAACTCTAATTACGCTTTAGAAAAAAAGTCTTGGGATACATGTGACTGAGAGCCAGTCATTTTCTATTGTTTCAAAAGTAAACACTGGAGGCCTAGGCAATTTTTAGATCATCTGAGTTACAACGAAAATAACAAAGATGGATAAAGTTGAGTCAAACTTGAAAAAAAGGCAATGAAGTATTTCCTATGAGCGTGGTGCCTGCATCTCCTAGCAAGTACACACTTGCTAGCCCGACTGCAACTTCACCATGTTCGAAAGAAACTGTGACCAGATCGTAAACTAGTGATTTCCTTGGGACAATCCCTCAGGAATGTGGGTCAGACTCTTACTTTGTACCTCTTTTTATTTGAAAGCAGGTATTCCTTGGCTTGCGAATGGGCCAGACCCACAAAATAAACAGGCAGTGGAGATTTGAGGCTGCTGGAGAGAGTGCAGCTTGCTACTCATCAAAATGCTTATTTCGAGTCTTTATAATGAGATTAGAATTAGAATTTACTTTAAACAGAAAAATCAAAGTCTAGGTTCCCCATTTGTTTTCCTGGCCTCACAATGGACTTGCCTCATTGCCTACTATAACCCTCCAAAAATTAAGACTTGAGACCCCAGAAGAATGATATTGCATTAATAATATATCACAACATTCAAGCTAATACCATAAGGCTCAACAACCCTGCCCAGGGCAAGTGGCTTTGCTTTCCAGTGCCTCAGTGTTTTCTTCTGTAACCGAGGCAGAAGAAATCCTTACTTGCCTTACAGATGTGCATGTGAGGCTTAATGAGGCTTGATTAAAGTTATCAAAGCACTCTGAGATCTTTGATAGGATAAGAAGCTTCCCAAATGCCAAACAGTGCTCTTTCCAGATGAGTTAGGTCTAACTCACTCCCTGTGAGAGCATACAGATGGTATTTCCCTCGGTAATATTGTTGAATTTTGGCTATGAGGGGAGCTCTTTGGTTCTTGGCTACAGAATTGTGTAAGACAAACATCCTGAGGCTGGTGACCATCTGGAAGACGCTGATTAGTGGTAACATCTGCCTTTAGTCTCTGGACACCAGATGGCATAAAACAACTTAGTATACTGTCCAGGAAACCCAGGCTAACCCAGAAGATCTGTTCTTCTGCTAACAGCTAGAGCAACTTTTTAAAGTATGTTGGTCTGTAGTGTATGCTCCAGGGTACTGCGGATGGCTGCAACATCATCCGAGGTGGATAGACGTGGTACATGGGAGATGGCAACTAACCTCAGGGAAACATTGCGCAATCTAGAGGGTAGCCCAGTACCCAAATTTATTCTCGGTATCATCATCTTTGCACTCGGAGTAGTATGGTACAGTGCAAAGAGAAGGTATACAGGACAACGAATTCCCTGGTAGCACTGAAATGTGTTTATGAGATGTGCAAACGCTGCAGGAGACAAGCATCCATCCAAACATCTTTTTCTCTTCAGCTTTCCAAGTGTCCAGTTAGAGCTTTTTTTTTTTTAAAAAAAAAAAAAATGATGAATGCATTAACCTCTGGAGCAAGAGAAACATTTGAAAAGCTCTGAGGAGTTAAGAGGAAAGAACATTGCTTGACAAATTTGATGGCTTTTATCTAAACAGATACAAAATGAATGGGAGTGGCTGGAGAAAGTCAAGGTCCAGGTAGAAAGCAAAGGTGCTGAGGAGTTATGCAACGGGAGACATTATGTTGAACTCAGGTGCTAGCTTTTGTATCCTGGCTACATTATGGTTTATTTTCCATTCTATATTCCCTTTGGATTAATATATTTTTTCTTTTTTTCTTTTCTTTTTTTTTTTAATCCAAATGGCTGAATGTCTGTAGGAGGTAAAGCGATTTCTCTCTTAGGCTCGGATTTACCAGGCAACGTGTTATTTATAGCCTCTTAAATGACTTTTTTTTTTTTTTTAGAGTGAAGGTAGTTTTACATTGTATTTTGGTACGTCGGTAGTGCTGAAATCGTTTGGTTTTGAGAGCACTATTCCCAACAAGCGGCAGAGTTTGGCTTCCGTGGACTCCAGAGCAGCTCAGGTAGGTGTGCATGGTGCAGCATGTGGCTCTGTCTCCTGCCCTGGGTGGTACTTCCTAAGAGCATTTCAAAATCAAATCCAAGCTTTCCTGTTTACGGATGCTCACCCTGAACAGGTGCCTCTTTTGAGGGGTAGAGTTCTTCCGAGCTCGTTATGAATTTCTGGGCCATTGTTTTTGAAGCGGCCTGAAGGTTTGCTCATTTGTTTGAAATATCTTCAGGCTGAAGAGCTCAACTGCTGCTGAAGAAAGGAAAGCTTTGCTGGCTTCTTCGAATTCTCCATTAAACCCCTGCTTAGCAGAGATGCTTAAATCTTAACTGCAATTTAGAGACGTGGTCTGCTGAGATCACTTCTTGGCATGCTGTCCTGGTTTGAGGTGGAACGACACACGCTGACCAAAACCGTTGTATTGTTTGATTAGTTTTTCTTTTCTGTACCTGTGTGTTACTTTTACCTTACCTCAATTTGCATATTTTGGGTGGGAAGAGACTATTTTTCTCTCTGGATCTGTTCAGCACCTAACACAACGGTGTGGCCATAGTAATAATAGCCAATACTAAAAGAAAGAGTGAACAAGTTAAAGGAATTCTATTAAAATTATGAGATGAAATGTAGCTATTTATAGTCTGTCTTCACATCGCCCTTTCTTCTGTATCAGCTCTCTGAGACTCAACCCTAAGCTGCACACACCAGTTGCCACCTTCCATGAGTGGGCTTTGGATCAATTAATGACTGGTCAGTCTCCTTAATTATCAATCCCATCGGATCGGACCTTTCAGAAGCAGGTGACAACAAACACAAAGAGAAATCCCTCGTGTCTGTTGAAAGCGGGGACGTGGGGTGGGGGTTTGGCATTAGTTGTGTCGTTGGCCATTCTCACATCAGTCCAATGTGGCTGGAGCTTTTCCAGGCCCAGAAAACTCCTGCTTTATAGCAGATCGGATGGGAGCTGACCACCCGCTCTCACTGGGCTTTATTTAGCCAGGAACAGTAACCCGGATTGCCTCAGCGAGGATGTGTGGAGAGATATTGGCCGCCATCTGTGCTTCGTTAACCTCTTCATGGTCATCGCTGGGATGAGTCCTGCACCTTAGCCTCGGAAACCTGAGGAAATGTTCTGCTACAGCGATGCTGACGGGGGGAAACGCAACAACTCTGGAGGTTTCGTTCCACTGGACGTGGGCAGCCAGACCTGGGAACACTAGGACATTCTGCACAGCCGAGTTTTAGGCCATTCAGGATGGCAGAAGTCTCACTATCTCAGAACACTGAAATTCTTCTTCAAGGAGATTTCAGTACCGCCGGACTTGGAGTCTGAACCAGATTTGAACATGACCCCAAACCCTGAAGCTAACCTCAGAATCCTTCTGGCTCTCAGTCAAGAGGAGCATATTTTTTGCCCAATCTCTGCTTAGTACAGCGACGGACATTCGATTCTCAACAACCTTGGTGGGAGTTCCGAAATAACACCACTGACTTTGCAAGTCTGACTCCGGGTACGCACGGCAGAGACTGAAATCAGAACGTGATTTAGCTCCTCCTTGGTGTTTAATCACAATCCTTCCTTTTAGAAAAACCTTTCTGCCATACCTAGTGGGGGCTCATTAAGGGATGTCTTTGCAAAGAGAATTTTTGTACTGTGGCCAGATTTAAATGTCTGTATTTTTTTTTAATTCCCTCGCATCTGCTTATGAGCTGGAACCAAGAGTAAACCTGTTCCCAATTAAAAACACACTAGTGCCCTCATACGTGAGAAGTGCGCACTGCTGGCTGCACAGGGGAACCTCCTGTGAGATTTTGTGGGGTCCTCTTTCCCAGCATGGCCTGCTTCTTCAGCCCTCTTCTTCAGTGCTCGAATTGCCGTCCCTTACGTCTCTCTTCCTCTTATATTTTGAAATGAGAAGAGTTTATTTCCATGCTCACTGCAACGATGAATTCTAACGAAAAGGAGCTGAATGTTTTATGGATTAACTCTGGGAAACTCTTCATCAACAGCTGTGGGCTTCCACTGCTTTGCTGTGGTTGGGCAGATGTTACCTCGTCCCCTCTTTTGACTACGGCTCTTGCAACTGCAACAACACAGAAAAAGTGGTTGCTCTTGAGTTGTGTGTTTTGCTGTGGTTTGGGTTTGGGTTTTTTTGTGGGCTCTTAAGCAAAACAGCTTGCACACATCAGTGTTATTCCATCCTGCCCCTGTGAGCCCGTGTCCCCGTGCAGAGCAGGCTGCTATGGAACTGGGGACTCAAAACCACAGATGAGAGTAGGAAATGAATGTATAAATCAGAGCATTACCACGGCGCCCGCTAGCAGTGCCATACCAGACAGAGGACACTGCCTGTCATTGTCTCACCCATAAACCCCACTGGAAGGGGTTTAGATTACTGCTGGAAGGTTCTCCCGCTTGGCCTCTGAACCCACCTCTGCGGAAGGTTTGGCTGAGTGGCATTGTAGAATTTGAGAGGGAAAAAGCATGCTAGGTTTGACGACTGCAAGATGATACTCTTCCATGCTCTCTGTTGCTTTACAGAGTAAGCGCATAGAAGAAAAAAAAATCAATTGGCTCCATTTAATATAGTGGAGTTTCTCAAAAAAATCAGTCAGACTGCAAAGTGGATCAATCACTTCTGCTTCTTGGCAGAGGAAATACTAAATCAGACACTGATCTATTCCCTCAGCACCCAAACTCCCTTTGTTAACAAATTATTTCTCATCAAAGACAGTCCCCTGGACTGAGCACACGCATGCTGGCAAAATCCATTTTTATCTAGCATACGGGGTGACAAAATCTCTCTTCTTTTACTCCCAGTTAGGAAATTTCCTGCATCTCCAGTGGGTTTTGGCTCAGCTGAGAAAGCCCCGAGTGTCAGCTGGAGTGGGCATGGTGTGAGTTTGATTAAAGGGCACATGATCTGATGGACCACGGAGCCTCTTCACCAATAAGCGGTGATTTCATACCCATGCTGGGCCAGTACGGGAGTACTGGGCAGCCACTGGGAAAGGAGTGAGTGGGTTCCATCCAGCCTGCAAAGAGCAAATGTTTTTTGGTTGCTGGTGGCCTTGGCAAAGCTGCCCTGTTTTGATGGGCCCTACGCAGTGGATTGTGTCAGCATTCTACTCTGCCCTGGGGAGGCCCCATCTGGAGTATTGTGTCCAGTTCTGGACTCCACAGTTCAAGAAGGACAGGGAACTGCTGGAGAGGGTCCAGCAAAGGGCTACGGAGATGATGAGGGGACTGGAGCATCTTTCTTACGAGGAAAGGTTGAGGGATTTGGGGCTTTTTAATCTGGAGAAAAGAAGACTGAGGGGGGATCTTATCAATGCTTATAAATCCTTCAAGGGAGGTGCCAGGGGGATGGGAACAGTCTGTTTCCAGTGGTGCCCCATGACAGGACAAGAGGGAACGGGCACAAACGTGACCATGGGCAGTTCCATCTC
>NW_009649449.1:2862191-2880192 GCF_000708025.1 Charadrius vociferus | reverse complement strand
TGTAGAAAGAACTTTGTTAAAGGGTGCCATGTCTTGGCAGGTGGCTGGGAAGAGGAACAGAGGAGAGAAAGCAAATGGCATCCACTCCCTCGATAGCCCATGCCCTGAGTCAGCAGGACACAAGCCTCCCAGTCCCCTGAGAGAAGGAGTGATGGGTCAGTTTTCCAGCGGTGGTCAGCAAGTGCTAAGCCGTGCTTTTGTGGCTGGCAGTGTCATGGGGGGGGTCACGGTGGCTGGGGGGACTCAGTGCCACAGGGTGCAGAGAGAGATCCTGAGTGCCATCGTGTTCCCTGGAGAGCGCTCAGCCCCTTGCAGGATTAGGCCTCGCACGCACCGTCGAGGCTGACCCGGGATGCAATCCCCTGCTCTGTGATGAATGTCCCAGCCCTCTGTGGGTTGGGCTCAGACTGAGCATTGCTGTAACGTTGTCTTTGTTGGTTTAATTTTCTAATAACATATTTCACCGAGCAATGCAGCCAGACTGGAGCCATAACCCAGAACAGCAGTTGGCATGAAAAACTCTACTGTATTTCTGACACTGGGGTCTTTTATAGCCGGGGTATGATGGTTTCAGCACCAGTGCAATTGCAACCAAGTATTAAATATCCCAATTAGTGCAATTCACAGTTATCGACAGCACTGTTTTCTTTCCAACATTCCCCAAGGACAAGAAACTGTTCTGTGTGAATCTGAAGGCTTCAGAAAGAAGCGGTGTTCGTTAGTAGGATGCTGCAGTGTTTAATGTATGGATCTCCAGAGCTGGTTTGGGGCTGGGCAGAGGTGACACGTTAGCATTCTTAGGCGGCTGAGGCAAAACAGACCCAACAGCCCTTATCCACCATCTAAGAGGGGCACCCGCGCAGGGACAGGCGTTTGCTGAACTCCTTGCAAAGAGCAGAGCTGAGAGGCGGGAGGACAGCAGGCCTGAGCTGGAACACATCTGCCCAGCAGAACTCTGTCTCACTTCAGCATCTGCACAAGTCTCCAAACATCGGCGTTTATTTTGCATTTCACAGCATCCCAGACTGGTGAGGGCTGGAAGGACCCTCTGGAGCTCCCCCATCCCACCCCCCGCCAGAGCAGGGGCACCTCCAGCAGTGGCACAGGACGGCGTCCAGGCGGGTTTGGGATGGCTCCAGAGGGGGAGACTCCCCCACCTCTCTGGGCAGCCTGTGCCACTGCTCTGCCGCCCTCACAGCAGAGAAGGCCCTCCTCAGGTTGAGATGGAACTTCCCATGCTCAAGTTTGTGCCCGTTCCCTCTTGTCCTGTCACTGGGCACCACTGGAAACAGACTGTTCCCATCCCCCTGGCACCTCCCTTGAAGGATTGATAAGCATTGATAAGATCCCCCCTCAGTCTTCTTTTCTCCAGATTAAAAAGCCCCAAGTCCCTCAGCCTTTCCTCGTAAGAAAGATGCTCCAATGCCCTCATCGTCTTTGTAGCCCTACAAAGTTTCCTCCTGCTTTGTGGAAATGAGAATAAGAAAGCTCTGAAAGACAGTCTTCATAGTGACAAACTGTTCAAGGGAAAAGCACAGTAGTATTAAAACAAATTCTGCAGTTTAGACTGTAAATCCAGGTGCGTTTCTGGCTGTGCTCTTGAGGGCTCTAGTCCATGCCAAACCTGCGCTGCCATCTTCGCTTTAGGACTTAGTTCCCCAAGAAAGCTGCCTTAAAATGCTCTTTGCCCAAGCTCATTTTGCTAGCTTGTTCTAGAAAAAAAAAAGGGCGGGGGGGGAGGGAAACAAATTCCTCACATTTCGTTCCCTCCGTGCCGGTACCTGATGTCATTTACAAATAAGGACCCGATCCTCCAGGCGCAGGAGAGTGCGCTCAGGATTAAGCACTCGCTGCCAGTGAAACGCAGGACTGCCTTCTGCAGGATGGCCTCCCAAGGATCGGTGATTAGTAAACAATCGTTTTATCCCAATAAATCTATCTTTAATTTTACTTTTTTTTTTTTTGCTTTCTCCACCTTCATTTTCTTGCCCTGTAGAGCCAGAGAGGGCAACAACACAGCTGCAGAAAGACGCTGGATTTGAAGAGTTAAAAAATGACAGTAAAAAAAAAAATCATAACTGCCTTTTAAATAAACACCACTGTTACTGATCCAGTTGTTTATGACTCTCTGTTCCAGCCCATTTCACTGACAAAAGCCAAGTGAAATTAGCGTTTGATGCCTGAAAAGAAATGGAAAGCCATCGGCCTCAGATGAAAGGGGAAGCAGTGAAATAAACAACCTCTGATTGCATGGAAGAGGTTGCGTGTTCGCTTAGAGAGAAATCAGTGAATCACAGGTTGTTTTCAGTCGGGAGAAGAAAGGACACATTCTGAATAATTCAAGGAACGGGGACACGGAGACACTTCAAGACCTCTGCGCTGCCTCTGCCCAGCCTGCGGAGAGATGCCACAGCAGCCTCGGGGCCCGGGCAGGACCGCGACAAGGTGGCTCAGGCCTTTCATTCTGCTCCCGACCGGCGATATCAGCAAATTCCTCGTGGTCTGTTCACTTTTGGGGCTGGGAGTCTGAGCTGAATAGCCCGAGTTCAGCATCACACTAACGTGGGTATAACGTCTTCCCAAGGCAATTGGCTTGGGTCAAGCTTGTAGAGGAGGATACGACGCTTGGACCTGAGGGATGATGCCAAGCTGTCATCTTGGCCTCCCTGTGACTCAGGTCCCTGCTGAAATGAGTCCGTAGCACTGACCTTTTCAGCAGAGGTACTGTGAGGAGAGGGCGAGCCTGGGAAGTTCTCTGGTAATGGGAGCCCCGTTTAGAACCTGCCTGTTCAGTATCACCCCTAATGTTCATAGAAGATCTGGCCTCGCACTCCTAATTCCTGTCTGCAAGGAGAGGACCTTCCAACTAGCTTTGTACCTGTTTAGTAATATCTCTGAACCTGTCTTTTTTCTTGACTCTGAATAATCCTACTCCCAACTGCTGCTAACTCAGCCTCTGACAATTCCCCAATCTGGGAATCTGCAGCCACTTCCAACTTGCTCCTGGCTTGTGCCTGCTCTTTTGCTAGGTGTTCTTCAAAACTGCACTTCCCGTGCCATGAAGAAATCCCTGGTCAACGTGAACCCTAGCCTAAGCGTGGAAGGGGAATGCAGTGGGAGGAAAGGAAATTAGGGCCTTTGATCTCTTATTTCATCTGCAAGGCATTGAGAGCCAAATGCTTTTGGATAAACAAGCTGTCAGAGGTAGGGAGTGAACAGATCCACATGGATTGGGTGGGGTGCTCTCTGCACGAGCCGAAGTGGAACTGGTGTAAGGCAAGAGATGGGACATTTCCCAAGCATTCCCCCGCCTGGTGATGTAACCTCCTGTTTGTCATGTGCCCTGGCTAAGGCTGACCTCAACGCATGCCAAGGATGAGTGGAGGCAGACTTGCTGTCAGTCCTGGGATAACTGACATTGGAAGAGACCTCTGGAGGTCTCGAGTCCAACCCACTCCTCAAAGTGGGGTCAGCTTTGGGGTGCAGACTAGGTTACTCAGGGCTTTATCCAGTTGGGGTTTGAAAACCTCCATAGCTGGAGATCGCACAACCCCACTGGGCAAGCTCTTCCAATAACTGAGTGTTCACATGATGAAAAAAATGTCTTTTAATCCAGTTTTAAACCTTTCTTATTTCAAGGTGCCCATTGTCTCTTGTCCTCCTGCCGTACGCCACTGAGAAGAGCCTGGATCTGTCTTCTTGCTAACATCTCACGGGTATTGTAAGCTTGCTATTAGCTCGCCTCGAAACTTTTCTTCTCCAGGCTAAACAAGCCCAGCTGCCCGGGCTTTTGGCCATATTGCTCCTCAGTAGCTCGTGTCTGGAAAGAGGCAGCCCCACTTCTTGGTAGTGCAGGGAGTGTGTTCTGGGGTCCTCAGACAAAGATTTAGAGGCCTGTGGGCAGGTGAAGGCAACTACAATGGGTGATCAACACACCAAACAAGAAGTAAGGGAAGGAATTCTCAAACCAGGGCACCCGTTTGCATGACCCGCAGGTGGCTGGGTGCTCTGTAGCGCCCAGGAATCGCACGGCTCATGACACAGGAAGGGGGCTTCTGAGATGACATTTAGTCACCAGCCTCCCTTTTTCTTCCCAAGGTGGGTACCTCCTCCCAGCCAACCAAACCGAATCCTCCCCCCTCTCCCAGTCCCGCCATCTCTCTGCTGTGATCACCCCAGCTTTACCCGTGGTAGACTCGCTAGTCTTCACGCCGGTGATCTTTGAAGCAACCAGTATAGCTCATTTGGAGCCACTACCTGGTGATCAGGTCCCCAGCTGGGAGACACCAACTTCACTCAGGAATTGCCCACTTCTGCAGGCTCCTGCCCACCGCCCCAGAGCAACTTCCTGGGCTAAACCTGGCCCTGGGTCTTTTGGGGTTGTGCCCCGCTCTTTTCCGAAAGCAAATGGAGCAGAGGGCTGTTGCTGGTGCACTGTGATGGGCATAAAGTTCCCCTTGTCACAGCTGGAATTAAAATCAAGGTCCTTTTACCCCTTCAGGTTCCTCCTTTTCATCTCAGTCCTTCCCCAAACAGGGATCTGTCTCTTCTTTAGTGACCCCAGCGCTCGGGACAGCCGGGACAGGATATCCCTGCCGAGCGGCTGATTCTACCCAGTTGTAATATTTATGTATTTCTTGCCGTCTCTCGCTCTTTGGGACCCTGCAGCTTCCTGATCACCGCATTTCATTTGTCTCAGGTTTTAGAATTTATTTCGGTGACTCCAGTCCCGATGTCTGAGACTGGCTGAAAATAGTAACTCAGTCTGATCTTATCTGCAGCTATTAGAGACTTCAATTAGATCCTCCCGGGACTCTCTGTTACTCCTAAGAAATTAGATCTCGGTTATTGTTTTCTTACCCCTGTCCTCATAAACCTTCCAGCTACGGGTTTTGCTTTGATGAAGCTTTTCAGGAGCCAGATTGGAGTTTTACAAAGTGTAAGATAATCAGGCACTTCCCTAAGTCCGGCCATCCCTGGAGCCCGAAGGCCTTTGACGGCTTTGCTTCACGGTGCCCTGAGAAGAGGTAATGGTATTACTGATTTACTGAGGGAGAAACTGAGGCACGGAGTAGTTATGAGTTCCATTTTAAGAACTGTTTCCACTGGATTCTGTTGGCAGAATGGATACACAGCACATGAAGAACTCAGGGCGCTGCAGACCGTGGCTGGCCATGCCCATGGCTACAGACCGGTCTGACGGGAGGCTCCAGGAGTCCTGACGACAATCAATTGGTCAGTTCTTCCTTTATAACGAAGAAGTGCTCAGCCTTGCGGGCTGCAGGAACCAAAGTCCCGCACCAACATCTCACTGCTCCAGCGCTCAAGAGCAGATCTGACTTTGCACTTTCAGGAGAGAGAACCTTCCAGCAGTAACTGCATCTTCCAGCACCTGAGTGAGGAGCTGGCTCACCCGGCGCTTGCAATCTGAAGGTGTGGAGAGCGGGTTGTCCTCTCGCTTCACAGCGCATCGCCCGGGGCTCTTCTCCCTTTTGCCAGTGCCTCTGGCTAGGACACCCTTTGGCCATGCAGCCACGTCTCCTTGAGGCACTCTCTCCCCTCTGTCTCTCTGCAGCCTTCCACTGCCGCGGAGGGCTGTCTGCTGTTCTCTGCAACGGGCAAGAAGCAGCACCCGAGTGACCCACCACCCCGAAAGACTTTGCAGAATAGTACGCTAGAAGGCAAGTCAGAGAAGAGAGATAAACCCCCTCCAAACATCTTACTAGCCCTATGAAATCAGGGTGAGGAACGGTAAAGTAAGTCAGAATAGCCATAACTTTTCTAACTTCTTGTGCACAGCCCCTCATATTTGGGAAAATCCCTGTATGCCTGAAGATTCTCCTAACATTCTTCGCAGCCAAACACAGCAAGATTGGTTTTTAGGAAGGGACGTGGTGCGGCGTTCCCAGAGAAGCCACTTGCTAGGGACTGGGAGAGAGTAGCTGCAAATCGGGGCAGACAGCTGAGAAAATGGCTCACGCAAGCGTATGTTGTGTAAACACCAAAGGGACTACAAAAGACACCGAAATTAATCTAAGTCTGGGTTAGCTCCTGGCCTCCTTGATCCTAGCAAAGCCATAGAGTCAGGCCTGGAGCTCAGCACGGCAAATTTATAGGGGCGGTTTTCCAGTGCGTAGAACACTTGTTTTACTGAGGTCAAGGCATGGAAAGAAAGACAAATATATTAGACAAGATAAGATCGGAGAGATTAGACCCAAAACTCCAGTTCTTAGCACCTCAATTGCTGGTATGTTTGCCATCAAGATCTACTATCTCTGGCTTGAGTCCTTCCCTAAAGTAAATATATAAAGTAAATATTTATGACTTTTGTGGCTAGGAGCTGTTCTGGATAAATGTTTTTGCAGCGTCTTGTGCTCCAAACTGGAGCCCTTTGGCACTGTCCCAAATCAATTGATCACTGGCAACAACAACCACCACCTTTTCCTTTATTTAAAAGAGACGGAGTTATTAATTTTCCCGTCCCCTCTGGTGCTTATCTGCGGTGCACTTTGCACTCGGGGCTCTTTGTGTGGAACTTCTCTACTTGTCCAACACTTTGGATTCCAATAGCGCACATCAGCCTCCTGCCTGGAAAATAAACAGATGCTGTAACGGGGATCCCCCCCCCAAGTTCCCTGGATCTTGGCGGTCAAGCAAAGCAGGGAATGACATGGACCACCAGAAGGTGGGGTTTGTGGCCTTAAGTGACCAGAGGTTCTTTAGCCTCCTTGCCAACATGTGCTGTGTGGGGCAGAGGATTGTCTTCGTCTCTCCAGACATCGCGACCAGAGGGACCATCAGACAGCAGGCACCAGGGAGTGGATGGGCGGGTTTGCGGCTGTTCAACTATTCATCAAAACATGAATCAGAGTGTAGATTTTTCCACATTTTTTCTATGTTTTCATTGAAACCGATAATAAATTTAAAGAAAAAAAAAGGGGGGGGAGCACAGGGACCGGGGATTTTGGGTTGTTTTGGCTTGTTCTATAAAAGATGTCCACTTCATTGAAAAGCTATTTCTCTTCCACCTGCCAGCCCTCCCCCCAACAACAACGTCCTTTGATGTAGAATTTTTGGCCAGTTTAACCACAAACATACAGAGACAAGAAAAAGTCATCCAAAGATTTTGGCAAATCATAGCTGCATTTTTTTCCATAACAGGCGCAGTCAGTTATCGTTCCATAATCCCCAGTTATCGTAGCTCCCAAATGGTGTCTAAACTTCACTGTCATACCCACCAAAATGTGGCTCATCATTTTTAATTTATTTTCTTTCTCCATTTTGAGGCCTTTGTGGCCTTCCACAAAGGTTTGTCTTGAAAATGTGGGGGTGTGTCATCAATCCTTAATTACATGGAACAATACGCTGGCTCCATCCTCAGTAATTCCTTCAGAATTCCATTGCTGCATTGGAAAACTTTTTCCCTTTTCTCCCCGATCATCCATTTGAGTCTGTGTTAAACAGCAGATACATATTAGAGAACAGAGCTAGATTTTAGTCATAAATAACTGTCTGTCAACACTGCTTGGGTTTCTGCTTTGAGGGTTTTTTTTGTTTTGGTTTATTTATTTTTTTTTTAACCAAGGAACACATCCCGTTCTGTGCTTTTAAAAGCACATAGTGACATCTAGTGCCTGAATTGTGTAGGGCAAGCGAACAGGAAAATTACGGAGAGTTCCAAACAGAGTAACTCGTTTCAAGGGTTATTTACTTAAAAAAAAAAAAAAAAAAAGCAAGAAAACTCTCATTTTAAATCTGTGTAGAAAAAAATGCAAAAAGAAGTGAGTTCATTTCATTGTATGTATGTGAAAAATTTTAATTTGGATGAAAATGCATTTTTAAAAAATTGGAATACATGTTTTAATCACAGGAGGGAAACCAGACGGCCAATGCCCACGTGGGATGCCCCTTTAAAACAGTTGGGTGTAATCCTCATCTGTAGCTGAGCTGTTGCTTCCCAGCTGATTCCCAGAGGTCAGTAATAAGGTGAGGACCAGCTGGTCTTTATGAAAGCAGCAAGAAGAGCTCTGTGGGGCTTTTTTTGGTGTGGAGTGTTTGGGCTGTGACAATGGGTGCCATCCTGTGGAAGTCACGTTGGGCAAATGGCTTTTATTCGCAATATTCCCAGGAAAAAGGCAAGGTGGATGGGTTGAGAGGCTCATCTTGGCTCTCAGGTCTTTGAACGGGGCTCCTCTAACAACAGTTGGGCTGTGGTAAATTGGTGGGTTTGGATTTTGAGGAGAGGGGATGCATTGCTTGTGTGTTCTGGAGCCCTGTGTTACGGGGGGGGAGGAAGATTTTGCACTTCTCTGAAAACTTACATTGGGTATCTGGTGTTGTACGTTAACTGCAAACCTTCAGCTGATGTGACCGCTGTAGCCCTATCTCGCTTCTCTTTCGTTATGGGGTTAATCACCCCAGTGCTCGATGCAAAGCTATCCGAAGGGCGAATCTTTTCAGACTTCCAGGCTGGCAATTGCCACCGTAACTCCTTGCCAACCTGCTGAGCGCACCCAGCTATCCGTGCCTTGGAGAAGTTACGGATGGAAACCAAACTGGTTATAAAACCAAGGGACAGTTAGATGGCTTGGCTCCGTTGTCACAAGCAGGATGAAAATCTGATGGATTTGTATGGTTCTGGCATGTTTCTTTTGAAAGGGAAAGTTCAGGATTAGCTTGTGTGTAAGGTTTGGAACGCCATCATCGGCTTTCTCCTTCAGAAGAGGAGGGCATTAGCCGAACAGCACCGATGATGGATAACTTCTAGCTTCTCATCTGTCGCCAGCTTCCTATGCGATCTTGGACGAGTCACTTCACCTCTGAACTGACTTGTTTTCACTGTAAAACTGAAATCGCTTGGACGCTGATTGTCTGTATTTTTTCTGTACTCCATGAATTCTATTTTTAGGCAACTTTCTTGGTTACTGGCAGAAATCTTTATATTTATCTTCTTTGGTTGATGACCTGGGCAGCCGGTTTTGAATTGGCTCCCTTCACTTGCGTTATTTATCAGCCTTCTCCTCCTGATGTTCACTTCAACAGCAATTTGATCATTTGTGTTGGAACTAAAATGTCTAACGTCGTGTGGCAAAATAACTCATCTTAGATTCAAGGTCTTATACGTGGGCCCTTATTTAGTTTCGATTGCTTGGCCTTGGAATGATTTCTGAACCAGCTTTCTTTGGAATCGGATGACTGAGTTTGAAATACGCTTTGAGCAATGAAAACTTGCTGTGTCCCAGAGACAATAATTTAAATACGTGGGGTGGTGAGGTCCTAAGTAGAGCAAATAATACATAATTCATGGTGCCTCCCAGCCGGCTTCGGTGTGGGGAGAAAAGGAACAAAATCAACAAAGCTGGTCCAATCCGCTTGCTCCTGTTTCCTCAGAAGCTTGTAGGAATTGATAGAGACCGGTAATGAAAGATTATTCTTTTATTAGGACTCTCGGCAACAAGCGGGGGGAACAAATAGCTCAGAAAAGGGGAATAAAAACGTTTGTCCTGATCCTGAGTTGGGGTCAAAGGCTCAGTTCCCTGTTCTTGCCCTGTCTCCTCGCTACTTGAGAAGCGGCAGAAGAAATACTGATGACCTGAAGCCCGGGCTCCATTTCTGAGGCACTTCAGCCCGGGACAGTGGCAATCTGAGGACAAAGGCATTTGTCCTGCCCTTTCTCGGGGCACGGCAGCACTGAGCTCACTTTTACTTCCATGAAACTCATCCTCCTCAGTACTGTGCTCCGCTCGCCCACCACCGCCCGAGGAACCGCCGAGGTAGAGGAGTACCAAGAGTTTCCCACTGGATGTATTTTAGCCTTCCCGAAAAGCGCGCCTGGGCGCTGCGACTGTAGCGCTTGGCCGGGTGCGATTATCGCAGACTCTGAACGGCGTGCGGTGCTGCTGAAGTCAAATTTCCTTATCCCTTCTTGCTGATACCTAAATGGCTTTTTGTCCAAATGTAGATCAAAGCTGAGTTTGTCCTGTGGCTCGCTGAGTTCAAACCGTGTACGGATTAAGAGTAAACCGCGGGGAGAATCCAGCGTCGCTTTCGTGGCTCTGGTTTTCTCCTACCTTGGACACTGCTGGGGAGCAGAAGCAGGACGGGCAGCAGAGCCTTTAAGATGATACCGCATCTGATTAGATAGATAGATGGAGGATGGGACTATTTTATTATGGGAGCCCAGAAAAAAGGGGAATCCCTGAGGTATGTTATGAGCCAGATTGAAATAGCTGTCTAGTTGGCTTGTTTAAAACAGATTCTTCTCTTCTCTGTACTCGGATAATTAGTAGACCAATATCCCTGCCGTGGCTAGAGCAGAACCAACACACTCAAATTGCTTCTCTGACTGCATGTGGAAGTATTAACTACACCAAATTCGGTGTTTTCAGTATTTTGCATATAAGCTGAAAATAACCTTTCTTTATATCGTACCAGGCTACACGGGATGATCACTTGCATGCAATTAGTGATGCCTTGTTTTAAAAATACTCTAAGGAATTGCAAAAAAATGATGGAAACAACTTCAGTATGCAGTTGCTACGTGAATAAAAGTAATGAGGGATCTACTGACTCGTATTTGTGTTGGCCCCCGAGTCTGCACAGTCTCCCCGGGGTTACCCATGGGGACCGGCTGGAACTCTGTTCAAGTGTGGGTTTAACGTTTAACTACGGCATTTGTAGTCGATGAGAGTTCTTTAACTTGATTTACCATTGGACTTACTATTTCAGTAAAAGGGGAGACTGTGTGTATTACTTGGCAATCGTAGTGCTTCATTAATTTTAATTAAAGCTCAATACTGCTGCTGCTGGAATGAGGCGAGTATGAAATTTTGAATTTAACAATGGCCTGCAGGCCAGGGTGCAAGCATGGAATCCAAACCCCCTGCTCCTTGTCTTGTCTTAAAAATTCCGGAGCATTGAAATACTTCCCTGTTCCAGCCGCTGTAGATGAGGAATTTCAGACTTGCACTTCTCTTCTTAAAATGAACATGCATGGTATCTATAATTATCTGACAAGGCACAAATCTCAGTATTCGACTCGCCACAGTTCCGAATTAACTATGTGGATAAAACTGGTACCTGTAACTCTACAGGAGAACACGAGGCGAATGTTCTGTTTCCAGGGAAAGGTACTCCGGACATTTCCTCGCCTCACTTAAACTGAGACGCGGCTTTCCAGGTGTGCCTTCTACCTCCTGCAGAAAGAACACAGGGGTGACACCTAGACACCTGAAAAAGGCCGCTGTTTCTCACAGTGGGGGAAAAATACAAATTGTAAGCCGCTTAAGATGCGCTAATTTTAGAGGTTAGATGCATGCTTAGTGAGAATTTCTAAGTGTGTGGGTCCTGAGGTGTCTTTGATTTCAGTGAAACAGCAGCAAAACCATGGGGTTGCAATCTTAATTCTAGTTTAAGTAAATCTGCATCAGACCTTAGTGTTACTAATGCACTGGAGAAGTGTTTTTATTATTACTTCTCTGTGTCTCTACCCCAGCAAATACAGCACTATAAATACTTAAAACAAATGTCACCGAGCAGATGAGTTAAAGGCTCACAACGGGTCAGGAAGAGGAGTTTTTGCTCTCCACTTAGGACCGAATCAGTACGGCTAGCAATGGATTAGATTTGCCAAGGCTTTCCATTCGCCAGAGGCGACTAATACTTTGAGATCATGGTATTATAAGGGAAAATTACTATTGGTTTTCTGGTCAGAGTGTACTTTATTACAAACGCCTCCAGGAAAAATCGTAAGAGGTAATTGAAGAGCTGCTAGTGAGAACCAGGACACTTCTCATCAAAAGTAACAACTTGGTCTTACTCGCAGTCATCCTGTGCTTCTGGGTTCAAATAGATTGGTTTATTCAGCTAAAAACAGAGGTGTTGCTCTGGGCTAGAGCCCAAAATACTCTTCCAAGGTTTTGGCAGAAGCAGCAGCAGCAAGAACACACTCGTTTTAAAGAGAACGGACTAGCTACTTCATCAGCAGAAAGCCAGTGCTATTTAAACTGCTTGAAGTGTTGAAATGATTTGAACAGATGTTACATTGAAAATATTTTCAATTCTTTGTCAGAACGTTGCTAGTATTTTGGTTTTTTTAACATAAAGCAGGACTACAGGCAGTCCTCTGTGCCTCTCAGGCAGTGCCATAATAACTACGCTTTATCTTTTCTTACACAGAACAAGCAATCACCTGTACAGCAAAAGTCTTTTATTAAAAATCACAGCACACAGATCCTTTGGCCAATAAAGGCATACATGAAAGGACATGAACACGTATACAATACACTTACGTAATTACCAAGAGTTTTCATCATCATAGATAGCTGCAGGTTTCTAGCAGTTCATTTCCTACATAAACGCTGAGCAAATAAACTGTGCCACACCCCAGCCCCAAACGGTAAAGTTACGCGGCTGCAAAAAATGTGCAATTTCATTCCATTGGTTCAAAGACACTCAGCACAGTACCCCACGCTAATTCCGTTTCATAAAGGCACGCTTATTATGCAGTATCCTTCAGCTTCAGACAGGCTCCAAGTAACAGACTGATCCGTTTCCAAGTTTTACTAGACATTACCTAAATAGTCTGTATTAGAAAGTAATCACTGGCATATTATGTTGGCATAAAGTAGTTCCAGTTCCAAGGTAAAAGCACATCTTACACAGGTACATGTAGCAACAGATCCGGGTCTCGCAGGCAGTGTGCTCGAAAGAAAATACATAGGGGGGGAGGTGTTGACAGTTTGTCAAGTGTACGGCAATACCAAACATATTTTAACACTGAATCTGGAGCTGAACAGAAACGAATAGAAACGCAACTCTCCATCCCCTTCCCGTGCCGCCGGGCTTTTCAGCAGATCTGCAGAGCCAACACCTCGGCCCCCAAAATGTTAGTGTTAACAGATATGAAATACAAATTTAAATGCTCAGAAAAGAGTCGTTTCAACTACAGAAAATGTAACATTTGTCAAAAGTACGACACACAGGAGCTGTATTTGAGCAAACTTCACGTGAACAAGGCTAGACATTCAGAAAAGAAAGTATTCAGTTACAGGAATAGTAATTTCTAAGTTGAGTTTGTTTTTTTTAAAATCTTGAACTGACTATAGGAATTCTTGGAAGCTTGAGGGATTTTTAGGTGGAACCGTTTATTTATTGAGGACGGAAATTAATGTTTTAGCTACTTATTTTTTTACACATTAAAGCAATTAAGCATGTAACTTAAAAAAATCACTGGAAAATAAAATCAACTTTCTAGTTGAGTTTATGCCATTGTCAGCTTTAAATATTTCAGTATCAAGTCTTACATGATCATGGAGAGGACACGTCATGAACAATTCATTTCTCTACTGTAGCTATTGGCTCTGGTGGAATGCTAAATGCTGGCTTTAGAAAATAACAATAATTTAAAAATCTGTAAATAATAACAAAAAGCCGACTAGTGTTACAGATCAACTCAATGGTAGTCCTGAACGGACACCGACATAACCTTATAGACCTGACATAGCTGCCTAACTTAAGAGTGCGTAACACACTGATACATAGAAAAGCCGAGGTGATCATTTTTTCCCCATGCTAATAGTAATATTAAAAATGGAAAGTATTTATGAAGAGAAAACTTGGAAATACGCAGAAACACTATTTAAAAAATTAAAAAGCCCAACACATCGCTAACCTATTGCCACTAAGAATGGCTACAAAAAAGAAGATAAATCTGTTCCTGGATAACTTTGTTTTCACTAAGGCCCACAACAAAACTTTCCACTCTAATATAGCTGCTATAAAGACCAAAACCCACTCATTTCTCAGCAGCACTTAAACAAACGCTGGACGCGCTGAAGGCAGGCTCCTCCCCCTGAATTTCAGGAGGGACAAAAATCATACCACGGTTTTCAAGTATAAAAACATCATCTACTAGACTGCTGAGATGATGTCAGGAAATATGGAACCCGGTCCTGAGAAGGTATGAAAGATAGCCTTTAATTACTACTCTTAAAATACTCAATTCGTATGTTGTTCAGAATGGGCTTTATATTTTGCATTAGAAAAAATGGGCTCGAAAATCAATTTGTCTGAAACTTTATGTTTTAAAACTTTTGTGACTCACTCACGCGATACACAGATGCTTCTTGATTATTCAAAAGAACATCAATAGGTCTTTTGCATGCAAAGTCTTTCTAGTAAAATATAAAAAGACAATCCTGTACTAGTTAACGTTTTTCAGGGTTTTTCCACGCATGTAGGATGTCTGCTCTCTCCCAAATGATTCGATTTGCTTTTAAAACACTAAAAAAGTCCAAAAACTTTATCTTTTGTGACTGAAATCTGCTGTATTTGCAGCAAGGGGGTGTCTCCTAGGAAAATTAAAACCACTTAGCAAAGGAAAATAATCTGTCAAGCCTTCCATGTTGATTTGTTTTGCAACTAGAGCAAAACGTGGGTAACCTTAAACAGCAAAGGGCGTAACGAAGCTGCGTCAGCCCAAGATCCCGATATCAAGAGCGTAAGAGTGGTGACCGTTGTTTCTGCGCTTCATCTCGCAAGCGTGCAGGCAGCGCGCCCGGGCAGCGGCCGGCTGTGCCGCTGTCCGGAGATCTGCAGTGCACACTGCGCCCCTGACCCTTGTGTAAGAAACTCTTCAAGGGAATTTCTTAACTATTAAATATTTGTAAGCGTAATGTCTTCCATAGGGTCAAATATCAGAGGGAGATCCAGCATTTCTCTGCCGTTAATTTCGCCAGCAATGAAAACCACTTTTTGAGGGGAGCGGGGATGGGGGTTGTGGGCAGGGAGAGTCAAAGTCAACAACGAAAACAACTGCCGTGAACACAGTTATTGGTAGAAATGGAGAAACGGTACATTCTTACCAGCTTGAGAGACACGCAGCAGACTTTTGATCTGCAGTTCGGATCCCAGTACTTTAAATAACAGCTTGTGCACCAATAAATTCAAGCACTGCTTGATATGTAATTCTCATGGACATTACAGTACCTCCTTAAACAAATTTAAAATGACATTTAACTATCTTATTTTTCCTATACATAATACATTTTCAATAATTATAAATAAATACTCACATTACAAGCATTTAATCACATATATACACACAATATTAGTGAATCCCAGATAGCAAATAGATATTTTTTTTTTTAAAAAATGCTAAAGCCAATTTAAATTTCCTGTACTCTTGTTAACTTCTTGTTTTGGAGCAGTATACCTTGCTGAAAAGAACATCTGCCTATCTGTCAACGCATAAGCATGCATTAGAATGGACACATGCTAAAATAACTTTTTTTTATTCAGTATTTTAACTTTGTTTTAGAAGGAAGCCAAAGATTTGTTCCAATTTTTAAAATAGATAATTATAAGCATCTGCAGAAGGCTTTTCTTAAAACTCAATAATTTAATCAAAATGAGAAGAATAACAAAAATCCCATTCTTGATTCCTTTGGTATGAATTGCTAACTTGCTAACTTAAGAAGCAAAACCAGAGACATTTGCACCTTTTTTTTTTTTTTTTTTCCCTCTTCTCTTCTTTGCAATTTGTCTCTTCCTGCAGGTGGGAACAGACACTGAATTAGGGAAAGGAGGAAATGAAATTATATGAAAGTGCAGTGTGCAAGAAACAGTAAAACTGATAATTATGAATGCCCTTCAGGCATAAAAGTAAAAATTCTGCTTATACTGAAAGATCTGTAGCTGACAAAGGTTACTGGAAGTCAGTAGCTCTGTACTAGTACTAGAAAAAAATATTTCTGTGTATTAAGAGTACCTGCCACTCAAAAATTCTTGAATTACAGGCTTACCTAAAGGTCTGATGGTAGGTAACGTGGTGAAATTGTCTAAGTGATCTGTTCCACAGCCAAGAATGTCCTGTCTGCATTTACTGTTCAATACTGCATCTGATGCTGACAAGCTCTGTCAGCACTAGAATTATTTGTAGTATAGCCACATAATCCCACTTACTGACATTATCACTTGAGCAATTAACTTAGACCTCCTGTATAGTTTAGAACTATAGTTAGAACTTTTAGTTCTGCTATAAGGTGTTATTGGAGAGAAGGAGGGAATCCACACAACCTAGCTTCATGCATCTGGGTGAGACCGTTGGGGGATTAGTCTCCTTAGATTGCAATGTAGCTCCTGAAAAGAGACAAGGTTCTCCTCAAACAGGAATATGGGGGCTTGGGGGAACCTATTTCTCTTGAACACACACAGAGTTTACTTTCTTAGCTGAGGTACTCACATTAGGGCAGTCTTGTTTGAACTCTGAATAGCTTCCACTGACCTAACCTTGCTAATTTACATTTTACAGAAGTAATCCAGAACAACATAAATCTGAAGCTCACAACATCTGACCTTGGTAGCAGTCAGTGAGCTTACTTACTGTTGGGAGGGGAAATGTTTCTTCATACACAGTGTGCTTGGAGGATAAGCTAAGAACAACACCTATGCCTAACAGCTGAAGGCTAGCTTTGTAGCATAACTATTTGCCCCCAAAATAAGATAATATAGTCTTTATTTGTCAAATACCATAACTCATCCACCTTTCTAAATATAGACTTACTCCATAGCTGCCAGATAATTTATGTACATGATGTCTTTAAAACAACAAAAAGCTTAGAGACAAGTTACACAGAAGGTCTAATAATTCCATTCTTGTAAATCAGAGCACTTGCCAAAGAATAGACTCTCTCTCCCTCCCGTAACAGGAATATCCTAGGTAAAATTGTTCCCTTCACTTGACTGCTGGTGTCAATAACCAGCCACCTGTTCCCACTGGCAATAGCAACTGATTTGCAGCCCCATTAGACTCTTCAAATCTTGCCAAACTGACACTTGCTCCTTGCCAAGAAATACACAGCAGGTGCTAGTTTCACAATCTTAGAGATAGCATAAAGGCCTCTCATGATCTTTAGCAAATAAATCTTAGGGTCTGTTAAAAATCTTCCAGCAGCTTTCAATCCAAGTCATCTCCCCCAAATTTTCCATACTATCCATATTTTGCAACCTATTATTTGCCTTCAATCCTGCTGTATGAGCCTTTCCAGGCTTTTTGTCATCTATTTCTTTTTAAACATCTCTACATCATGCCACATCAGTAGCTCTTAGCAGTTTCAGGGTTTCATTGATTGTGACATAATGAATCGTGCAAAATCTTTTGAGTAATTTTTAAGCCCTGGTTACTGGGATTCTCCCCAGGTAACAGCAACCAAGCTCAGGGAGTCCACCAACATCCTGCCTCTTCCCTCCTCAGACTTTCACGGGATGCCATCCTTCCTTTGGCAACACTGTGAAGGAGGCACTCCCCAATCGTACATGTAGGAAAGCCTGAGCTTAACCTCCTCTTTACAGAGCTTTCCTTCTTTAGCCAGGGTCTGGTGCTTTTCCAGCATGTCCTCGATGCTTTGCTTATGCGTTACTATGTACTTATTGTTGCAACCTCGGGACTTATATTCAGTGTCAAAACGAGGATCATGCACTCTCTTGACATCGATGGGAGCCAACCACACCCCCAGGGACACATCTTCACTCTGCCACATGTTCAGGTAGTCTCTGCTAAGACGCAAATAGTGCACCAGATCTGCAGAAATCACATAACCACCACCCAGAGCATATGGTAGATAGTAGTCACAGAGCACCCAGGCGCTCTCTTTCCATTTGCCGCCAGATTTCACTCGGCCGCGGCCAGAAAAGAAGCCCCAGTAGAGGCGACGTGGCTCCTTGGCTCTCAGCTCTTCCACGAGCACATCCAAGCGTACAAAGGTATCGTCATCAGCCTTCAGGGCAAACTGGAAGTCCAGGTGCAGATCCAGCCAGACGTACGTGGCCAGGACTTTAGCAGTCAGGTTCTCGTAGGAATCCCGCAGCTCTGGCAGAAGGAGGAGGTCTCTGTGCCGGCTCTGCTCTACCTCCAAGCTACGAAGCTCCTCTGCCCCGAGCCCCGCTGTGCCGATCACAAAGCGGCTCCAGATGTCATCGTGAGGGGGACGCCCGGCGGCCG
>NW_009649449.1:2805575-2860937 GCF_000708025.1 Charadrius vociferus | reverse complement strand
CGGGGCCGAGGCTGGCCTCCCCGCCGCCGTGCTGCGAGGCTGTAGGGAAGGGGCACCGCGGGCGCCCCGGAGCTGTCGGTGAGTGCGTGTGTGGCCTTCCCTGGAGCGGGGTCGGGACCGCCACTGCCCTTCGAGTCGGGTAGGGAAGCCCCCGGCCGGGTTCCACCCCCTCCCGCCTCCGGTGGGGAGTTAGCCGTCGCCGCTCGGTCTGTGAGTCTTGCCGCGGGGGCTGCCTGCCCACGGCTCTGCTGTGCCCCGCGGGGATGTGGGTTCCGTGGCCCGCGACCCTCTCGTCGGTCGGGCTGTGGTCCTTTCCCCCCATCCCTACGAACTCGTACGTGGCAGCGATTTTCGAGCAGGTCGTGACAGGTCCGCCCCGGGGTTGCTTCTCCTGCCGGCTGTTTCCTGTGTGTTTGCAGCTCCTCTTTACGTGGTGGCGTTTGTAATTGTATTTCCCTCAGTGATCTCTTCCCCAAAAGACCTTTACGTCTTTCAGCCTTTCCGAAGAGGTGTTCTGTTGAGATCTCTGGTAAACTGGAATAAATTCTCTCCTGTGAGGGCGGTGAGCCCCTGGCCCAGGTTGCCCCGAGAAGCTGTGGCTGCCCCATCCCTGGAGGTGCTCAAGGCCAGGTTGGAGGGCCTGGAGCAACCTGGGCTGGTGAGAGGTGTCCCTGCCCAGGGCAGGGGGGGTGGAATGAGATGATCTTCAAGGTCCCTTCAACCCAAACCATTCTGGGATTCTCTGAAACCGTTGTGCTGTTACGGCTATTTCTGCGGCGTGCTGGGAAGCGCAGTGCTACGCGAGGGGCATTGCCACAGGTGAGCTTGGGCTGCACCTTCAGACAGTGTGTCGTGCGCTGGGCTGGCTTCTCGGTAACTGCTTGGGTTTCAGTTGTCAGGTTGGCTCATGCCGTAACACCTGAAGATGGTTTTCATAGCAGAGCTAGGCCATTTAAAGGGTGTTATCTTCCACAGTCCTCTGACAAAAGTTACTATTGTGCAGACTGAAAACTGGCACAGATAAATTTCTTGTCATGTATTTATTATTTAACAGGCTTTTTTATTCTTTCACAGCAAATATTTGTGCATGTGTGTAGGTTCTTCTGAGTTTTAGGAGGTGTTTTATTAGCGATGTAATGTTCTAGAGTTTAATTTCCATGTGTTTTTTCCCTTTTGTTTTTTAGATCATTTAATCCGTTCACAGTAATTTAATCAGCCAATACTTTGAATAAAAAGGAAAAAAAATGATGTCAAGACAGGCTTTTCTCTGCAGTTTGGGATCTCTGTATTTGTCCCTTCTGTTTGTCTTTCTTCTAATGGATGTTTATGCAAGGCCTGCAAATAATTCGGCCCTCAAAGAAAAGCCAGCTGACAGCAAAGATGAGAATGAGATCTTGCCCCCAGATCACTTGAACGGGGTCAAAATGGAGATGGATGGACATCTGAACAAAGAATTCCATCAAGAAGTTTTTCTAGGAAAAGAGATGGAAGAGTTTGAGGAAGATTCAGAACCGAGAAAAAATAGGAAGAAGCTCATGGTCATCTTTTCAAAGTAAGTTATGTGCATTGCCAAGAAGACTCTTTCTCTGATCTTCAGAGTAAAATACGCAAATTTTTCTGTAATACTTAAAAATTGTAATGATGAGGGAGAAAGCATCACTCTATAAGCACTGTGTTCATGTTATTGGTGTATACAGGTACATTAACACCTCATTCTCAGGAGTGAGAATGCATGTGTTCAGAGTCACAATCAGTACACAGGATTGGTGCTGTGGTCCGGTAAAATTTATGACGAAACGTACCATTTCTATGTGAAAAAACCTACCTAGCCTCTCGAGGTAAAGAAGTTAATGCTACTTTTTCCTGTTTTCCTGGCTGACTGAATAATCAATCACACTTGTATCTTAAGTCAAGGAATTAGTAGGGAAGGTCTTCCTTAGTGGTAGGCTGCCCATGCAATGAATTGGGAGGGTGGGTTTTGTTTTAGCGGTAGTGTGCTCTGTGGCTTTGCTGTGAGCTTAGTTTTGATTGGCAATTTGAGTTTCTTATTTATTGTTTGGTCTTATATTCCATATGGATTTTTATTTGTTGTTGTTTCTGTTGTGACTTCTGCAAATAACCGCAGAGGAAAAACACTGAAAAGACAATAGTAAAGCCAGAAGGGATGAAAAGGGACAAACAGACAATGGGGTAAGATTGTGGTAAACAAACAATTACTTTCTGTTCGTAAAACTTTCTAGTAGATGCTAAGTGTCTAAAATCAGTGTGTTTCAAATGAAATACCTGAAGGTTAAAAATAATTATGCCTAACAGCACATACCAAGAGTTCAGAAATGGACATGGCGACTTTCGTCATTAAGTTAGCAGTGTTGTTAACAGAATATTGAGCTCCTCAGAATTTAGAAAAAGAAAAGAGAATGAAACGTGAGAATAGAAAAATGAAATTTTTCTTTTGTAGCCTTATTGAAAACTTCATCTAGCTCTTTACTTGGTGTCAAAATATTAACTTTACTTTTAGGCATTAAAGCATTTTCCCTTTTATAAGGTACTTCTTGTGCTAGATAAGGTTCGTGTTGGCTAATAAACTGTCAAGATGTTTGGAGGTCAGTAAACATAATGGCAATGGAAATCAAAATCAGTGTGTACTTTTAGACACTAGATGGCAGAATTGTCTTTATTCGCATTTTTTCAGTGGAGGATTAATTTTATTAGGACAGCTTAAATTACATTGGTGCCCTTAATTCTGATGGTGGTGTAAGGATGCATATATACTTGAGCTGAAATGAGAAGGCTTAACAAAGCTTTTTTTTTCTGCAAACTTTTCATTAACAAGGAAATAATATCAGTAATAACATTGAATTTTATTTTTTTTTCTGATGTTCTCCTGAGTAAAGTCAGCTAAAGCAAATAGCAAACCAGAGGGCCATTTTCATTTAAAGTAGAATCCATTATTACTATGTCTGCTATTCAGACCACTCACTTCATTGGTAGGATGTATACAAATAATAAGATTGTCCTTAGAAGCTTTCATTTTCTTTATTGTTATGTGTTTATTGGAAACATTCAACTGGTGGTTAGTAAATTGTCATTCACAAATTGCAAACTCTGTTCACTTCTGCCTGATTATTACGAAAGAGGAAGCTTAAAGCAATTGGATTCAAGATCAACTTCACTCAGATACTTACTTAAAATTGCATTCTGTCGGATGATCAGATTAGAAATGTAGAAAAGCATTCTGAGGAATGTGGTTGCTTTCTAGACATAGTCTTAAAAACTGAGTGAAAAGAGAAATACTACGAACTCCTGTGAAAGGCTAGTAAGGCACTGGCTTCCAGCTGCTTTGGAAATACTTTCTTTGAAGACATAAAGAAAACACACAATGTTGTTTTTATTAATGACAGCTGAGATTCTATGGCATGCCAGTATGATATAAAGTAGTCAATTCAAAGCATGCATTATTGTCTAATAGGGTTACTGAAAATGAAGTTGAAACATGGAAGTGAAGCTCCCCAAACCATGTTTTTCTAGGCAAGCAAGCTATATGTGACTGAAAGAACAAGTGGCATTTCATAATTCCGTATTTCAGTTTCTGAAGTCACTCTTTACTGGGAGGACAAGCCTAACTTGTCTACAGAAGAGTTTTTTTGCAAGTTAACCAGTCCTTCCACTTTGCCGCGTGAAATTAGGCATGGTGCAGGAAATCCTGGGTGCATCTTTTTAATCTTCTTTCCCTGCCAAGTGTAAGTGTTCAGGAATCTTCAGGTCAGGAAAGTCTGTGAGGGGGGCTTATTTGACAACCTTTCTTCTTGTGTTTCTCGTAATTGCAAAAACCCCATTTGTTGTAGTCTCCATTTAAATAGTTTAAATTAGCTTGGAATCTATAGAAAATTCTTTTGCTATATGGTGTAGTTTAGCTTGTGTAGGTGGGTGTTGATGGGAGGGAAGGAGGAAGGATATTGAAAGCAATCAAGTGTATTTATGACAATGCTGATTTCACTAAATCAATGGCACTAGAATTTCACTAAATCAGTGGTGCTAGAATTCAGTTTGGTGAGCCTTGCTTCTAAGGGTCGGTTATCTTTTAAATTACTTGTACTGAACAAAACCGATAAATTCAAGTCAGAAGAATGTAATGTGTGTGGCTTTCTGTCAGAGTGTTTTTGTGGTGTTGGTGTTACCCCGGTGAGTTTGATATTTGAGTATCCTTCTACCATTTGCATTTTACTGATGTTTTCAGCTACTTGGCAGCAGCCCTAGTTGTGATTTAAAAATTAAAATCTTGGTGTTAGCTGAGTGCCTTACCTTGATGGTCGTTCATCAGGTTATGGGCTTAAATAGACCCGTGTACAGAAGCTTTTTGGTTTGATTTTTCTCCCCCTTGTTTAAAGGTCGTGAACTTATCCTTTCCTAAAGCAGAACTCATTGTGAATCCCACAGTGCTTGTAAGTGCTCTCTTAGACTTTACAGCTGTGACTGTTTGTGTTCAGGTTGCACATAGGGCAAGATCCATGCCCCCTTTTCTTAAATTCAGGTTTGTCTCATAGCCTATCACAGTATTTGTTTCTACTGGTATGCATTCTGTCTGTGGTGGGAAGGTGCTGGTAATGACAGCTGATGTTGGACAATAGCAGGTAGAATAGAGAACGAGGAGGGGGGACGTTTTAAGCTTTCCTGTTTTGATATCCTCGGTTTAGATTAGAGATTTGTATTATTCAGTTAAAAAACTGTTTATGCTGTATGCCACTGGAAGGTTTTAAGTAGCGTGTGCACCCTGATTTGTGTTTTTCCTAACCTGTACTTTTAAGTATACATCTAATAAATTTTGCATACCTCCTACCATGTAAAGTAGAGCTTTGCTATCGTTTGTTATTAAAAGTTATTTTCTGAATCTGCTCTTCACTGTTGGGATGAAACAGAAACCAGCTCTAAAGTGATAATGCTCAAAGGAATTGTTATCTTAAGTCCTTTAGGTAAGAACACTGCGTTCCTGCTCCCCCCCGGTACCTCGGGCAGCATTGCAGGGTTGTCATTCAGGAACCTGAAAGCATGAATCTGAAAACCTGAGGGGTGAATGTTTATTGATAATACTCTCAGATGTGGCCCTTTTGAAAGGTGGCCACAAAAATCTGATTTTTAATGTCTGGTGATTGAAAAGCTGGGCTTGAAGCATTTAAAACCTGTTCTTCCAGGTTTAACACCTATATTTAGTGCAACTGTTACAGGCTTTTGCTAAGGAAAAATTTAAAATTATCCTACAGAGTAGCATACTTGCTTGTTCCTTAATCAAAGGTAGTATTAACATTTAGGCTGTGAGTAGATAATGAAATATAGTTTGAATAGTCAGGGAAGTGTTAACCTTGAGCTTAGAAAGGAGCTGTTATGTCTGATGCTGCCCATTAGTGAAATGTATTAATACACTAATGGTATTTACCATGTTGCATCAACTACGTCTGGGCTGTGGTTTATCTATAATTTTCTTTGGAATGGGACAGGTAAGCAATAAGGTACGTTGCTCTCTGTAGTCTGTTTTTTAATTTAAATTTATGCTAACGGTAGTCCTTGCTGTTGCAAAAAAGTTGCTGTCAGTTCAGGAGGTAGTGCATCATATACTGCTCTAAATCATATACATATCATATGTCAAGCTTTGACAAATTTGAGATGGCAGTCTCTAGCAGAAAACTATGCTTCTTGTAGGAAAAGAGCAATCAAGATTTTTTTTGTTGTTGTTTGGTTGGTTTTTTTGAGCTGGTATATTGTGTAGTTTGAGAAATGGTCACAAGATTTCTGTACACAGCTTGCCAAGGAAGGTTTGAGCAAAGTTGTAATCTGAGATGATACTCATGCTTGGACTCATCTTGTTTTCTTGAGCTTAAGTTCTTTCTTGCCAGTATTTGGGTTTTGACAATTTTTTAAGGAGTGCATTAGAGTGTACTACTCCTTACTAACATCTTTTTGAGTGTTCAGGCCAATCTGCCTCAAAAGTGATTGCCCATCACTGTTTTACAAAATTGGTTTTCTGTGACTTAGCACTATTAGGCTGTTTGGCAACACGTAATTATCTAAGCTTATTGTTATTAGTGGAAATGTTTTTAGTAGTCCGTTCTGAATGAGATATTTATCTAAGGAAGCATGGACAGTCTTTTGGTTTTATTGCCTTAGATGGTAACCTCACAGAAGGAAGATATATTGTATTTCATACAGTTGTAAATATTCCTCTCAGAAGCAGAAGTGCTGTTTATGGTCCCTGAAAGGATTTCAGCACGCTTTGTACAGTGGATGCCTGCTAGCTCATGAAAATCTGAGGCATTGGGGACTTCTTGTGAGCTGTGGTAGCAAAATAAAGGTGTACTTTCCTGAGCTAGAAGAGCAATAAATGGGATGTTTGTTACCTTTCTCCCTAGTTACAATGTGATTTAGATGGAAAGTACAGCTTGGAAGTAGTAAGTTTGATAGCTTTGATCTAAGGAAACTAGAATGTTAAATGTTGAGGGGAAAATGCCTTGATTTCCCTTGTCAGTTTTGATAGTACCTATTTCATCTCAAAACCCACGTTTTTTTCACCTGGTAAGTGCAAAGTGGCACGAATGGAACATGACCATTTTACTGGTCTTGCCATTGATACTGAAAAGTTGCTAATACTAAGCCCATGAATGTGTATGTGGAAAGATGTGATACAATGTTTAAAACCACTAATACTGCATTTATTAATGCAGCTGAGTGGTGTAGTTTGAGCAGAGTAGGTGCTAGGGTTGTTACTTGGTTTAAGCTTTTAACATTTAGTTGACATTTAAAGGCAAATCACATTTAATAACTTAAGTTTCAATAACACTTCAGTCCTGTTAAGACAGCGATACAAACAGATTAAAAAAGCCAGAGTCAAGATGGGATTTTTTTGTTGTGTTTTTCTTTGTTGGTTTTTTTGGTGTTGTTTTTTTCATTGAACAAGAGTGGTTTTGGTATGCTTTAAATAGAATCTTGCCTCCTGTTAGTGATGAGTTTTCAGTTTTAAATATCGTTACATCTTTTTTGAATAAATACTTAATGATATGCTCAAAAAAACCTTAAAGTGGCATGTTATTGTTTTTGTATTATTTCTTCAACTGTGATTTGTATATTAACTTCTTTTTAATGAAATGAGCATTAATGGAATTGATGGTATGGCAGTTTATCTTAATACAATAAAGCAGTGTTGTCAGTGCATCAGGAGAACAGTGGATTGTCAGATTGGATTATCAGTTTACTGCTAATTTTAGTCAGGTAGAAAAAGCTTAGTTCTGTAGCTCAGTAGTTCAATAGCAGTGAGTACAAGAATATCCTTTGACAAAGCAAAGTAAGCGTGATAACGTAGAAACCTAACGGAGAACAAATATACGTGCAGAACTTTTAAATGTGTTAAGAATTAGAAACTTATCAGCTGTAATGTATCGCCAGAAATCAAGGCATCCCAGATCCAAGGTATCCCATATCCAGAGATCAAGGTGTCAAGACTCGCCCCACTCAATCTCAAATCTAAATCTTGTTTGCTATTCATCCATAGGGTGGATATAAATAATGATAAAAAGATAAGTGCAAAAGAGATGCAGCGCTGGATCATGGAAAAGACAGATGAACATTTCCAGGAAGCTGTGGAAGAGAATAAAATGCACTTCCGAGCTGTGGACCCTGATGGTGATGGTAAGATGAATGATTCCTTCATCTCCTGATGACATCTTAAGTGGGTTGCTAGTAGCCAAACCTACTGGCTGCTCTTCAGATATGCAGTGACAAAATCCAAGTTCCTTTGCACTGCATGTAATCACAACAGTTTTGATCTATACAGAAGACAATAGAGAAAAGTGGTGATGTGCTCCAGTTAGCACTGTAGTTCTGTGTTGACTGCTATGTTATTTCACTTGCAGTCATAGCAAATTGTAACAAGTGGCTCTGCCAGGGATCCGGGGATCCGGTGAGGAGGGTGACATAAATACGTTATTTTCACAAGGCCTGTCTGGTCTAAAGAAACATAAAAGTGAATCGAGTGATAGTTTTCATATTGCCATTCATAAAACTTAGTGTGATGGTTATAGTGCCTGAACCAAAAGATTTTAGCACATACCATTTTAAGTAATGAGACCAAAAGTTTGTCATCTAAGCGTACTATGTTATGTCTGAGATATGGCTCTTTCTTACAGGCCATGTGTCCTGGGATGAATATAAAATCAAATTTTTGGCAAGTAAGGGCTTTAATGAAAAAGAGATTGCAGAGAAGATCAAAAACAATGAAGAGTTGAAAATAGATGAAGAAAGTAAGTGCAGACCATTGGTGTGCATTGGTTTTTCTTTTACTTTCCTAAAACCTGAGTGTCAAAACTGTTACAGCTGTGACTGTAATGTTTCAGTTGATGAATGTTTCAGTTGTTTTTCTGCTTCTACGCAAATGTAGAATGTGTAATAAGACTGAAGTACTAGATTTCTTCCCAACCCAAATCTGCCTTCCCAACACTTTTGATGTAAATATTTAACACTGAAAAATCTTGGTTTCTTATTTGTTACTGCCTATTTGAATAGTTTTCAGTTATTTATATTTAACAGTCTGCTAAAATTTGTCAGACCTGTGTTGCCCATGGACCGTTGTATTGTTAATGCGGGAACCAGGTCCCCTGTTGCTCCAAATGCAAGGGAGCTGCTCCGTGCGATGCCTCTTCTAAAATTGAGGAGGGGTGTATGTGCTACCAAACGGCGTTGTGTTTAAATAGGTATGTGCTTAGGCACTGGAAGCATACGAGAAGTTAATAGCAGAAGGTTGCTGAACAGTTGTTTCATCTGAGTTCTCTGTAGAGAGATTGATTTTTTATTTTTTTTTTTCAGGTTAGTGAGATTGATCATTTCTTCCTTGTTACTTTTGAAACTTTCATTTGAATCTGGCTTGGTATAGACATGGCAACTCTTAACAGAGTAATCTCCCTGCTCTGCCCCATCTAAAAGTGTTTAAATTTACTGTTAAGTAAAACACGAAGCCTTAGCCTTTCCTTGCAGGAATTAGTCATTTAAAAGTGGGTTATGTTATATTTTCCATTTATCAAAAAGCAACTAAAATGCAAATGGGCCTTTGGTTTTATGGCAGGGAAAACACCTGTGCAGCGTGTTCTATGGCAGTGTGGTTAACTGCAGTTTACAGGAATGCTCATCAGATAAGATTTGCTGAATAAGGGAAGTGTGTACATAATCATTTTTCTACCTAGGTAGCAAGCCTTGTTTGGGAAAATCAAATTAGTTATCTACCGCTTCCTGAGGATGATAGGCAAAACTTATTTTCATACTCTAGTGCAGGCTAAAATTACTCTTTTTCGGTCTGTATAATAAAAAATAACTGAATGTGTGGATCTTAAGGCATGTTCTGAGTCTGGCACAGAAGCACACTGCAGTTTGGATGCCAGGCCAAAACTAGGGACAAAACTTTATTTAACTTATGCAGATAACAACAGTTTCAACTGATGACTGACAATTGAGTTTCATTTAAGACTGAGTAAGAAAGATAGGCAGAGGGAGATTGACTTGAGTTTTCTAACATGTGGGGTTGGCTACAGTGGCAAACCATAAGCAAGTGATTTGATTATTCTGTGTTTACTTCTGTCCTTGATATAACTAAAATTTGCCATGTGCAAACTTGCCCTACCATCCCTATGAAGACTGTGAAGGGCTTGTTTACTCTTCACAAAAAAAACATTTACTGAAGACTCGATTACAACTAGCAGTTCAAAAAATGTATATGTGACCGTTGGTGGTGTTTTTTTGTTGGTTTTTTGTTTCTTGTAACTCAACAACCAAAGGCATGCAGGACGTATTTAAGAGAGTTCATTAAATTTAAAAAAGAAAAAAAAGGTTATGTGAAGACTGTAGTCTTTCAGGGTGTTTTTAAAACTTGTGAAAAGCAAATGCTTCAGATTTGTGTTTGTTAGTGTATTTTGCAGATAGCAGGGTGTGCTACAGGCAGTATTTTTTCCAGTGTGTCATTTAGAAAATGACTACACCAGAAAACGAATACTCTATACAGGTATTTTTTTCCTGTTTGGTTTTGTTCAGGACTACTAGGTGCACATAATATTCATGTTGTGTGTTGCAAGGTGGTTTTTTCTTCAAATCAGATGCATGGTTTTAGTGGAAACTCATGTGAAAATTATGGTTCTCAGTTGAGTTTACGAAAAATTCACTTAAAAAGTGCTTGTCTGCATGGTGTAAGACAAAATGAAAGTAGTGGAAGTGTAAAGTGATTTTGGTGCTGATGTAGCTGTTCGTGCACGTGTACTTCAACTTGCATTTGCTGCTTCCAGCAAAAATATTTCCCTTTCATTAAATTACGGTGATAAACCGGGCACGTGTTTTGTTTTAGTTAGGTTTGAAGTCAGAAAGCTTTCTGATACAGAATAGGCAAGGTAGCTAAAAGGAGTAATAAGTATCTGTATCCTCAAGTAACGGAACACTAAATGCATTTCTTGGTGCTTAGCTTAGCGTCTGGTCTTGATGTTTCCAAGCTTTCTTTTGTAGAGCTACTCTGTTAAATCTCTCATAGTTCCAACAAATCACATTTTTAGGCTGATCTATTTGAGTCTAAGGATATAAGATGTCTCTGAGTAGGCAGTTCTCTTAAATTTTGAGCCTTTGGCAGGGTAAAGAGGAGGAGCAGAGGCAGGGCACAAGTCTCTTCATAGCTTTCCTCGTCCTCTGCTTTATGGCTTTGCTTATACTGACTTCTCAGTTAGATGCTTTGTTAAGAACAGCTGTCCATTGAAATATATTGTTGATTGCTGTAAAAACTAGGCTTTGATTTTTCTTCTTTATAATCTGTTTAATACAATTCTTAAGCTTAATTCACATATGTAGTTTTGTGGAGAGTGAGGTTGCTATCTGGAATTGCGGTGTTGCTGGAGAAAAATCTCTGCACTTAAAATTGTGTGCAGTATGCATAATTCCATCATCGCTTTGTGGTAGGTCAGTGTACCATTTTGTTAACTCAGTTTTTGTGAGCTTGAACATACCTAAAAATACTTCAATAATACAACTGGTTCTGGTTTAGATAATGTTATGTTAAGAAATGCCAAGTTGAAATAAGAAAAGTGGTGGTGTAACATTGGAGTAATAAAATGTGTCCCTTTGATCATGCCTGGAACGGATGTGTTGGCAAAGAATATTTTCTTATCTGTGGTAAGACTTAATGAGTGCTGTAGAGTAGAATAAACCTATGCAGTGCTATTAGCCAAAGCACTGGTACAGTGGGGCTTCACAGGTCAGAATTGTCTTTATAGATTTAATGATAGTCATGTTATTTGGTCTTAGAAGAAAACACACTAATCGTTAAAGGGTTTGTTGTTATGGTTATTATTTTGGTAGGAAAAGAATTGGTTGACATCTTCCTTTCTTGTAGATACTAACCAGGTGTGTGATGTCACAATTACAATACACGGAGACAGTGAATCTGAAGAATGTTTTGGCTATTTCAATGCGCAGGACTGGTTTGAAGTAAAAAAAAAATAAATTATTCATTCAGAAGAAAGGTGCTACTGGTATTTAGGCAGGTGAAAGATTTCTGTTGGTTGTGGGCTTCAAAAAATGAAAACAATAAAGGAGAAAAAGAAGTACTGAACAAAGTTGGATTATTTATACCTCCTACCAGAACCAGCTAACAGTACTGGTAGGACAATACTTTTCGCTTGATATGTTGAAGTTTTGATACAAATGTTGCCAAATTTTTATTTTCATCTCCTAATTTCAGTTCAGTTGTTTGGTTAAATGATCTTTCCCAGTGTTTCAGCACAAACTAGATGACACTAATTGCACTTTGTTTCCCCTCGGTACCTGCTTTCCCTGGGAGTTGAACTGTGAAATAGCTGGTCCATGGGTCATCCTTGTTTAAGCAATTGGGTAATGGGGGAAGGTATCTTTTAAGAACTTTAAATAGAATGAACATGATAGACTAAATCTTTTTCTTAAATTTCTAGCACAGGAAGTTTTAGATAATCTGAAGGATCGGTGGTACCAAGCTGACAACCCACCTCCTGATCTGTTGTTGAACGAAGAAGAATTTTTATCCTTTCTTCATCCAGAGCATAGTAGGGGAATGCTGAAGTTCATGGTGAAAGAAATCATTCGAGATTTGGGTATGCCATTTTAAAACATGTTTCTTGGGAGTTGATTACTTGCAAACCGTTTTATTGGGTAGATGTTGGTATGCCATTGCACTGTTACGGGTCAGTCTGAAATTTTGGCACGTCTTGTTTGCTCTGCTCTACACATCTTCCAACGTGGTGAGCAAGAAAAACAAAGAGCACAAATGCTGGCATCTCCATGGAGTTGCCTGTGCACCTCTCAACACTAAATTTAGTCTCTGGTTGTTAAAGAAGAGCACAACATTATACGTTAGAAAGATGTTCTGAGTACTTCAAACCAAAAAGATCAGCTGACACTACTTCACACTGAAGTGCTGCTGCAGTGTAGGGTCATAGTAGCAATAGTAGAAAAGGTTTGATGGATAGTGAAATGCTATAAAATATACTGATGTGAATGCTCTGTGAGGAGGTCATTAAATGCTTTGTACTTCCCCTGTACAGCAGCCATGTAAGAATTGTGATGTACAGTTGTGAAAGTGGAAATAAATGGTTGAGGTTTCTAAGAAAATAATTTTTTTTAAAATTCGTAAGTATTGGCACACATGGGTTTTTTTTCTATTGAGTCAACAGCAATGCATATTTAAAACTGCTGCAACACCTAGATTAAAAAAGAAGAGAACTATGACTCTGCTAGTTGTTAGCTTAATAAATACGAAGTTTCCAGTGACACTTGAGTGTGTGATATGTACAGACAGAACAGCTCCAGTATGCAGTCTTTTATGAGAGTTAATTTACCTGAATGCTAATACAAGGGGAGACTGGATACAGCTGTAAGAAGCTTTCTGTTGAAAAAATAAACAATGGCAATTTAAAAAAAAAAAAAAGCCCAGTTTGCCACCTGGTGTGTCTTTCAGGTCCAGTAAAATTCTTTTTGTTTCGTATATTGATGGATGTGTGTGTGGTTGTTTTTTTTAACCTTCTGAAACATCATGTGTGTACCATAGTACAGGGAGTTTTCGGCTAACCAAAGATACAAATGGTGACTATTCCTCTCTGCTAGAGTGAGGATTGTGGACTGCTGAAACCAGGCAGACTCTACCAGAGACGTCTCCCACATGAAGGAATTTCTCATTTTTTAATGGGCGTTAAGCAAATGCTTTTCAGTTACTATGTACTTCTGTTGTAGATCAAGACGGAGATAAGAAACTTACCCTTTCAGAGTTCATTTCATTACCTGTTGGTACTGTAGAGAACCAGCAAGCTCAAGATATTGATGATGACTGGGTAAAAGACAGAAGGAAGGAATTTGAGGAGGTCATCGATGCTAACCACGATGGTATTGTCACAATGGAAGAGCTGGAGGTAAGTCTTCCTTAGATAGTTAGTTTTAGTGTTTTTAAAACCAATATTTGTTTTTTAAATACAGGATTGAAACTGCTGTAGAGAATACGAAGTCCAAAAATACTTGAATTAGCAGTACAACGTGTATGTCTACTTTATAATTGGAATAGAGTATTGTTCTATAGTGCTTGCGGATAGCGGTGTTATGCTTTTTGTTAAAGAGGAGGGGGAGTTTTCCTAGCATAACTGTTATTCATAGGTATGCTTTTAGGGTTCCTTGTCACATAGACACTTGTATGGATATGCAGCGCATGAAAGCAAGTCACAGACTTCATTAGGTGCAGTGGTTAATGGGACAGTGAGTCATACTTTCAGTTGCAAAAGGAGTAACTGGCAAACTATATATTCATTTAAAAAAAAAAACCCAGGAAAGAAAACAAACCAAAAAAACCCAACGACCAACAAACCCTGGGGCCCCAGTAGCATAGAAAATAGCAGAGATTTCTTCTTTGAGGTGTTTTTCTTTTTTAAAAAAATGAAATGATTATTTTCAAGTGTGGATTCTAGTTTGTGGCCTTTTTAGACTTTGGTTTCCAGAAGTAAGGCTTTCTTCTAAATTCTGTCTGCAGAAGAGTCTACCAAACAACATGAAATGCTTTGCACCCTACAGTTATGGCAGTTTTGTGGCCAATGGAAGAGGTTCATGGCTCATTTCTGGCTTTTTTACCTTTCTGGGTGTAAGCACGTACCTTGTCTAGCAGAATTCAGACTGCAGCATAGGCAGAGTGAAAGGAGAACGTCTAAAATATTGGCCTTCTCCCCGAGACAGGATGAATGTTAAAGTTTCTGAGCTTCTCAGTATGCAAATATGTGAGTATGAACGATAGTTGCAGTATGGATAAACAGTTATATTGTGACATAGATTATGTTAATAGCCTTTTGACTGAGAATTTTCTTTTAAAAATAGCCGGTTTATTTGTGAAGTCTTTGTATACGTATATGAACATGGACGCACACGCATATATGTCACATCTTCTGGGAAGAAATTGAAAATAATCTTGAGTCTTTTACATCATGAACTAAAGTGCAGTGCTTGAAATCTTTTAATCTATTTCAAGTTAGGTGAAGGAGTATAATGCTTCTGACCTCTGTAACGTCTGCCTGGTGGTTTAAAATGGAAGAAGAAAGTTCTAAATTGAACGTTATAAAAGGACTATCTCCAGAAACAGAAAAAATTGGGTCATACAGATTGATAGTGTGCCACTTTTTAATTTTGAATTGATACTTCTTCACAAAACCCACTAGATTTGATAGTCAGTTTAGTTTGCAAGCAAAATGTCAAAAATATTTTTATTGTAGACGCTGGCATAAGCAGAGAAAATCTGGATTTATGTTGGAACAGCCAAGGAAGCAGTGAATGGAAAAACAGCTAGGAGATAGATGCAGGCCTGTTGAAAAGATGTGCTAACACCTTTTTCCATGACTTATGTTCACTTTGGGATGGCTTATGTTGGTCTCATGATTGCTGAAGCTTACATAGAGCTAAGGTTCATAATTCTGATGTGTGGAAATGTGTACATAGTGATTGAAAATTATTTTCTTACTTGTTTTAGGAATATATGGATCCTATGAATGAATACAATGCCCTAAATGAAGCGAAGCAAATGATAGCAGTAGCAGATGAAAATCAAAACCATCACTTGGAGCTGGAGGAGATACTGAAATACAGTGAATACTTCACAGGCAGCAAGCTTATGGACTATGCACGTAACGTCCATGAGGAGTTCTGATCCTGCTCACTTTTCCAGAGCTCTGAAGCACTTTCTTGCTTTCAAAAAAAACAAAACAAAAAAAAAGAAGAAAAGGAAAAAAAAGAAGAAAAAAAAGCCCAACCCCCAAACAGACAGAAAGTTACTTTGCTGCTATCTGTGTTATATGCCTACAGTGTGTTGTCTTAGATTTAAAAACAACTTCCGTCCATATATAAGATCTACAGCTTTGTTGCCTTCAGTGTGAGGGGGAAAAAAAGGGTCCATAAATAATAGGGCAGATACTGGACTAGATCAGTTTGCCCTGGTTTGTACAGTTAATCCAGCTGAAATTTCAGCTGCTTTTGGCTACTCATATTTGGTGGAGGCTTCTTAAATATTTAACTCTTCTTGTTGCCCTCATAGCTGCTGATCCATGGAAATCACAAATAACACTGAAAGATGTTTGCTTTTGTAAAGGGGACTGTGGTTCAAATAGGTGTGTTCTGACCTCATGAGAATATCCATACATAGACTGACTGGCTAATCTTCCTGTATTTTTCTCAATGCATCTCAACCTACTTATGTATTGTTGAGAATTTAATACAAGTTCTCCCTCCGTTGCTGAACTATCTTTAGGAGCTGTGGGGAAGAACTTCTGCATCTCCTTTAAAACGAAAAGTGGTTATAGTGTGACAGGTTATGTGTTTGCAGCTGCACTAGGAATGCAAACGACTTGAGATTGCTTATGTCGTAAAAAATCAAGTTTCATTTTAAAATGAAACAATGGGGAAGGTTTCTTTGCGGACTTAAAGATGTTGGACAGAGCAATGGGATTCACCTAGGTGTATGATAACTACTTAACTAAAATTTATTGTTAAAGCTAGTATAATTAATCGCCTGTGTGCAAATTAATGATGCTTGAACTCATGAATTATGAAGCTGGGGGAAATACAGGCTTTGTTTTTGTACTGCTTTTGCAAGAGCAGCGTACAGTCAGCACTTGGGAAGGTTTTTTATCAGTCTAGTTTTGGGTAATCTCTGAAAATATCTTGCAACAGAAGGGTCATATCCACTACTGTCTAAAATAGAAAATTTATTTTTACTCTGGTTCCATCTTACTGTAAAAACCCTCTTTCTGAAGGGTTGCCTGAAAATCCAAGTGAGATGTTATATTTGATTAAATTTATTCTCTTAATATAATGTAAATGTGAGCATTGCTGTCTGTTTCTGTTCCAGTATCCCCTTCTCCTTTTTTTTTTTTTTTTTGTTTTTGTTAAATGGCTTGTATCAGAGTCTTTTTATATACCTGTCTTTTTTCATTAAATATTTTTCTCCGTGCTTTGGAAATGTGGCTGGTTTTAGGTTTGTCAGTGAGTGGGGAAAAAATTGAGACTCTTCAGAGGACAAAATTAAAATATGATTTTGAAAGAACTGTAAGAGAGGTATAAATTCAGTTGCTAATCTTCTGTTAAAATGAGCTTAGAATGTCTGACACATTAGTCAGCCCCCGCTCCCTTCCACCCCCTACCAACACCCCACATGTACTTGATTGCAGGGCACTGAGATTTTAACATGGCCAGGATCTGGAGATGTTCAAAACAAAATCCCGTGTCTAAAAATGTGGTGCTTAGCAGAAGTCATAGATGTGGCTGGTTTAGATTGATTGGCAGAAAGTTTAGGTTTTGCTTTGCTATTGTTTTAACTAAGGCTTCATAAATATGCAACTATCTGCACTTTGAAGTAACACAAAATTATACATGTAAACGTACAGTTTTGCGATGTGGTTGTTGGCAATCTAGTTAAGACAAAAGTTTTAGCAATAGTAGTTGGTAATTGTAGAAATGTCCTGACTGCATTCTTGTATTATACTCTAGTTGTTTGCACAATTCAATTATTTGGATATAATTTGAGTGGACAAGTTCTATCCCGTTACACCTGATGCTCAGAAAGCAAGTGCTAATTTGCAGAGGGATTCTTGAGCAGCTGAAACACGATGGTGAAATTTGGGACTTTATCGTCAATAGAGGCAAAGATTTGCATACGCACTCTTAGTTTAATCTTCCGGTAATGTGAGCATGGAATCCCTTGAAAAACACAAGGTAACACAGTATTTAGCTTGGACCCGCAAAGATGTTGAAGTATGTACTGTTGTTGCAGTAATTGCCTCACAACTGATAAATCTGAAACTTGAACAACTGCAAAAAGTTCATTTTTAATGTATGCATGGAGTTCTGCACCTTAATATGTGTTGTTCTTTTCTCTGCTAGAAATCAGGATCACATGTTAACTAACAGCTGTAAGGATAAAGTGGACTGCATGGTGAGATTTGGAGGTACATGAGATTATTCCTGTCTTAGAATTTTAAAGTTTGAACTATTCTAGTTTGTCCATAGACTTATTTATTTTTAAAAATTCTTCAAGTATTTTATAAGCACTTGGTCTTTCTCGGATTCTTGTAGATCCTTTCCCATCGGGGAACTCTTACTTGCCTGTAATCCCTAAGGAATATAGTGAGTTTTTCTTTAAAGCCTTTTGTTAAGCATGAGTTTCAAGTTCCATGTTTGGTTGGTTGGGTTTTTTTCATGTACACAAGTAATCTGCCTATTGTTTATAGGACTTGGTATCTGAGTGCTGCTATCTCATGGACATGTTTCATCTTTCCAGAATTCAAAAGCTTGTGCAGAATAGCTAGGATAAACATGTATAGTAAAAAATGATACATGTATATTAAATAAAAGCAGAACAGGGTCTTATTTCTGACCCATAGCGTGGCTCAACTCACCATTCTGGAGCTCTCCTCTCCTACTACAACCAGAGCAGGCTGATTTTTGGGAGCAGCCTGTGGCACGTGTGATCCCCACGGCAATGCCAAGCAGCATTTGGGAGAAGTTAATTTGCATTGGTGAAAATGCAGCCAAGGAGTGTGCTAGATGTGAAATGCTGTGGGATGATCGCTGTGTTCTCTCCCTGTTGTATTTACTGCCGTAATAGGGCACGTAAAGGAATCTGGCAATATCAAGTCTGGCAATGCTTGAGGATGCCATACACAGAAGTTGAATTCTTAAGATGGTATATGAAGTTTGTGTGCTAACTGCTTTCATGAAATGAGCATTTAATTTGTATTAAAGTATCCTTAACAAGAATATCAATGTTTCATCATCATCACTGGTCTAGTATTTTGGGAATTTTCAGTTTAAATGTATATAGCAGAATTTTAATCTTACCTTGTTTGTGAACATTTATAGGAGTTTGCATTTTCAGTTTCTTACTGAATAATAATTGGCTTTTTGAATAGGTAATGTCTTCTACTGTTTTGGAAAGAGAATCGGGGGGGAAAAATCTGGTTAAATATTGCTGAGGGAATGACTGAGTCATGAGGCATAAAGCCACTTAAATGGCTTTGAGTGTGAAACTGCAGCGGGAAGAGATTTGGCTATTTCCTGCCTGCAGGTACTGAGTGTGAAGGTAGCTGAAGTTCAGCTGGTACGGTTTACTTGCTCTGAGGTATAGCTTCTTTTCCATAGTGGTTGTTTTCCAAAATGCTTGGAAAATAGGAGAAGTAGAAAAATAGTTACTGTTTAGCCTCGCTTTTGTCTCCCCTGCCACTCTTAAACAGTCTTACAGAAGTTTAAGAAAGAAATGAAAAGCAGCAGTTCTGGATAAAACATGTCACAATACTGCTGTTCAGTCCGCCCAAATACTGCAGGCTAATTGGGATTGCAAATGTACTTCTGTTCCCATCAAATCTCCTTTGCATTTAGATGTAAATTGACTGTCGATCTGCTTTGTCTGGAAAGGCTGACTGGGTTTTATAACTAACGTAAATAAAACATCTTTGATTACTGTAGGATGTCTGGGTTACTTGGGCTTTTGCATAAGAGTTGCTCAAGTCCCTTAGAAGACTTAAAATTTAGATCCTAGATCAATAAGATCAAACTAGTAAAATACTAATAGTGAGCCTGGAAACTTAAATCCACTAATTCCTCGTGTGACCAGTTTTTCCTCTGCTCTACGTGTCGTGTTAGGTGAGGGCAGTGCGCTGTTCAGCCTCCTCCACTGCTGTCCTGTTGTCACTGGCTCGCACTGCTGGATGGAGAAGCCTTCGGGGGGGTTTGGATTCCAGAGTTAATGTGCTTCTGTGGAACAAAATAGGCATCAAAAGTAGCTGGTATGTGAAGATTGTATCCTTTGCTTTCTTAGAGCACACCTCTGCCGGAAGCTTTTATTTCCGTGGGAGCAAATGGTAGGGGTAAGACAAAGTCTCTGTGTTGGAGTCAAGAGCTTACTTTTCTTCAGTGGCAATGCAAGGAGTCTGATACTAAGAGTTCAAATGGAGACTGGAAGAGCTTCTCATCTGTAGGTTTTGCTAGCTCCTGTGGGCGATATCCAGATGACTGATGATTTGTGATTCCGCGCTCTCCCTGAGAAGAGAAATGTTTTAACAACGTTGTCTTTTATGCAGCAATAAAAGTCACGGGTCTGCCGTTACCGTGAGACCAAGGGGGGCGAATCTGTCTGTACTTCGCCTTTTAAGGAGCAAGCCTATGTGGGCTATGTTTCATTTTACCTATGGCTCTCGTCCGTAAAGGTTTTCAGGTGTTACATTTGTATTGCTTGAATACTCCTCTCTACAGTAACAAAGGATAATTCTCATGGCATTCAGCGCCTGTGCTTTAATGCTATGTAGAGAGGTATGTATCTGGCTGGAGGCACTCTGTTTTAAGGCTATGAGTAGAAGTCTTTTCATCACACTATTTAGCATGCTGTCTTTCTGCCTATGAGTGTTTTAGTTGTGAACTGCAAAAAATAGGTTTTTGGGGTGTGGAAAAAAAGGATGGGGGCGTGGAGCACATGCTGGGAGTTTCCCAGCAACTGACATATGAATTTGTTCTGGTCACCAGCAGTTTAGAATCACTTCTCCAGGAGTTTGCCGCTATCAAAATTTTGCTGGGACGGTAGGGCTGGCTACATTATGGTAGCTGTAGGTTTTTACTCACATCTTTCTACTGTTTTGTTCTTGCTGCTGGCAGCCGCTGTTAGCCATTGCTTGGTATTGAAATGCAAAGAACATCATTATCTTTTCCGTGAAAAATGCTGCAAGGACTGTGCCCCTGGTAAGTAATTTTCACTGGATGTTGGTTATACTTGCTTGATGTATTACCTGTCAGTTAATAACCACACATGGTAGAAAACAGCTTGACGGAAATATCATTCAAATGTAGGAAGCATAACATGGAGAAAAAGCATTTGATGAGGAGAGTTTTCTATCAGTCTAGACTGACAAAGATGATTTCTATAACATACTACATTTAGGAATACTCCTCTTTAAAAGAGCTACATGTTCTTTAACTTACTTTGTGTGGCTCAGCCTTCTTAATGTGTTAGTCTGCATTTTCATTGTGGGAATATTAACCGAGAAAAGATGGTAGCATTTATGTTACTGTCCTTTACCTATCACTCAAAGAAGCTCAGAAATCTTGCATAATAAAGGAAAACTTTAGATAATTAATTTTGTTGGTAAAGATGTTTTTTTTAAGCTTTCTTTTGTAGCAAGGTTTATACTACTTAAGACTTGGTGGTTTTTTAAGGAAAAAGATGTGCTTGATTCATAGACAGATTAGCAAAGTGTAACTTGACAGGAAATGTCAAATGTTCCCTCCTTTCTTATTGCAAGAGCTGAATGAGTCTGAATTCTGAGTTTTGCACACGTATGTGAGGTTTTGTACAGAATCTGAGTATCTCTGAAAGCATTGCAGTGTTGAGAAGCACAAGTGCAAAATACCAAACCTCGAATAGTTTAATAGTTGGGATTTCATTGTAGAAATGGCTTAGCAATGAAGAATAACAACAATTAACAGGTAATATTGCTGTTCAGGGGGCAATCCCCTTGTCAGAAGGGATTATTTTTAGTACAGTCGATATTGACTGTACTAAAAGAAGGGTACATGTATGTGCCCAGATGGAGCGTAGGTCATGTCTGTAAATGCAGTTGGAGCTTAAAATCTTGCACACAGTTTTACATGCATCTTTCAGAATATTTGCTTTCTCTTCTTAATTTTGTCGCGTACACAAAATGGGTGTGAAGTGATGCAGTAGCATTATCTTCAAAGATGCGAATTGGAATAAATTCATCCTTTAGTCTAAGACTTAAGGCAGGTTACTGCATTATTCTCAAAACTATTTAAATCGGAGTGTTTCTGAACTCAATTTAACAAAAGGCATACTTGTATGCAGATACAGATAACCCATTATCTCTAAAATTCGTTGTTCCTCCTTACTCTGAACGGACTGTTACCAAGTTTTTTGCATTGTTAGCAACTCTGCTGCTGTTGTGGAAACGTTTCTTCATAGTCTCTTCCTGATTGTGTACATGACAAAAATGTAGAAGTGTATTGCATATATTGTGGTCACTAAAAATCTCCATTATTTTGCCACTGATAACACTTAAAAAAAATGCAGAGAAAATTTGAGTGAGCAAGAGACTTGGTGCTCATTGTTCAGCTACGGAATGGTAAAATGGAGAACCAAAAAGAAAGAAACAGTCTGTGAGAATAAGGATGTATTTAAGCTCAACCGTAAAAACTCCGGTCATTAAAGCTGTCTGTGGAGTTCTGCAGCCTGTGCTGCAGGAGAGAAGCTAGTGAGAAAGAAGGAACGTGTCTGACTCCTTTTCCAAAATCCAGTGGTAACTTGCTGTTTTAGTTTGGGTAAGTCGCTTTGCTCACAACCCGTGTCATCCAAGCGCATCAGCCTGAACTGTGTAAGTACTGTGTATCATACGGGTTGGAATTTGTGGGTGCAATCATTCAGCGCTTGCTTCTAAAGGCAGTGTGTGACAGACACGTGCTGGAGTAACGAATGCTGGCCTTGCATCATCTTGCGCTCTGCCTCACTGTTTATGAAATGGAGCTAATGACATCTTTGATGTTGTTGGGTGTCAATACAGATGCATATCAAAATACACGCTTTTTCATGCCTAATGGGCTTTCAGAATACCAACAGAAAGGTACTACAAACATTTATTATTGACTGCTACGCTAATGAGTTTTCTGCAAACCTGGCAGTCCGTTGCCATCTTTTGTACCTGTTTGGGATTGCTTTGGGTTGAATTGCATGATTTATCTCATAAGGGAAGGCAGGATCTGTCATAACCCATTGTATTACACTGGAGATCAGACTTATTGCTATGCTAAAAACCTGGGTTTTTCCTAACTGACATTGGCTGCAAACTGTGATGTCTAAACCATATGAAGAGGCTGTCTAGAAAAGTGATATTTGGAATCCACTGGGAGAATCATTTGGGGCGTTGCATCAAGTTGCAGCAAGTTATCAGGCCTCTACTAGCCCGTTTTAGCCGATTAATTTACAGTGGTGCTATGGGTCAAAACTTTTAGGGATTCTGGCGTGTCTAAATCTGTTGAATGTTTTCATAAGTGGATGCCAGTTGTAAGTGGAACTGGCACTTTCTGGGCACGCTCATTCTAACGCATGAAAATGAAGAGGATTTCGTTCTAGTAACAATCAGTTCCTCCTTCTACGTGGTCTTTGTTTTAGGTGAAAGAATGAGAAGCCGCTGCACAGCAACAACAGACACAGTGTGTGCCCCCTGTCAAGACGAATACTTCAGTAGTGAGCACAGCCATGACTTCTGCAAGAGTTGTACGATCTGCGACACTAGTAAGTCAGCTGTACCCTGGTCATTTCTTGATACGAATTTGGGAGGCAATGAGTTTTCATATCGTTGCGTGCTCCTCAAAGGCTGATGTTACAAAGCCTGTCGCTTGAGATGACCAAGTCCAAACTGGGTTATCACTTCAGTAGCTGATATCTCCTGGTTGGTATTGATGGTAGAGCTTTCAAAGGGAAGCAGGCTTGCACCGCCTGTGAAAGAATTGTGTGTGTCGTCAGAATTGTTAATAAACTCTGTTCTCTGCAGCTGTATATACACACAACAGAGAGGCACTGAGTAATTAGTTTTTTTCTTTCTTAACTTATTTCTTGTCTCTCACTTGCCCTGTATTCTGTTGTTGCTAGGGAGGGGGAGCAAGGAAGTGAAGAAGTGTGAGAAGACCTCTGACAGAATTTGCATGTGTGAGGCAGGTTACATGCCAGATGTTACATATCCTCTGCGAAGCGGTAAGTTAGTGATGTGTGAGACTCCAAATGTTTGCCTCCTCTTCAGGTGAGGTGGGGGTTATTTCTAGTGTAAAAGCTATTGTCATTTCTCTCACTGATACCTCCACACAAGTGTTACGGCAGGGTAGTTGTGTTAACTGTTGCTCTGTGATTCCTGAGCTGTCAGAAATCTTAATGCTCTCCTTGTTAATATCCATAATTAGCCAGTAGAAAAAAACAGGAAACTTTGCCAGTTGCAGACTAAAATAAGCCACTGTGCATGTTGTGTTACTTCTGACCCAGTGACTGTGGTTTTTAGAGGCTATGTGGGTTTCGTTGGGTCTGTCCTATAAGCTAGACTGCTAGTATAAGCTATTAGTGTCATTCCTGTGGAGGTGTCATACGGTTATGTTGCTAACTGAACTCAAATTCTGCCCCTTTCTTTTTTTTCCCAGTATGCTTACCATGTCCTGAAGGGTCTTATTCCATAGGGGGAAATGAAAACTGCCAACCTTGGACCAAGTATGTATCACTGATCCAAACATGTTAATTTTGGGTTTATCTCGGTAACAGTTGATGCCCAAATCATGGTGTGTAGAGTAAACCTGTGCTAGGTGCGATGAAATTGTGTTCCTCATGACTCTCAGGAGCCTTATGCAGCCTGGGTACTGATTTGAAGCATCTCTCTGCCTTCTGCCCTTTTTCCTCTGCACTTATGGCAACAACAGCCTTTTGGTTTTTTAAAGGTCTGAATGTTTTGTTTGTGTAGCAAAAGGTTCCCTTGCCAAATGCAGGTGTGCTTCAGGGCTGTTAGATGCACAGATGGTGGAAAAAACCCCACCCAGAATGTCAATTCTTTTCCAGTAATAACTTTGATTAGCTTAGTTGTTCTTCACATATCTGTAGAACCTAGGAAAGGTGAAGCCTGAATTTGTATTGATGAAACAAGGATTGTAATGTTCACTCACTTTTTCCATGGAGATTACTTAAAGTCATTACTGCAACTGTTTGAAAAACTACACTGATTTATTTTATGTCTCTAGCTGCAGCGTTCTTGGGAAAAGTACTCTTCAACCAGGGACAAGAACAAATGATGCTGTTTGCAGCAACCATGTCACACAGCCAGCTACATCTCAGAGTGCAACACCAGCTTTGAATCTTTCCACCACCGACTACAAGAATAATACGTCAAATGCGACGTTCTCACCGTCCAGACCCAGTGTGATTCCTTTCATTTGCACAGATACGAACAGCCCCACAGAGACTAACTGGGGTAAGGAGAGGGAATAACCAAGTCTAGTCTCTGTATTTACTAGAGCGGGACAGTAATTTTCATCTGAAACTCATTTCACTGGAAATGAAATCACTTTCTCAGAAGCCCTATCAGTATTTTGCACAATCTTTCAGTGAGACATGCACAGGATTTCAGACTTCTTGCTAGTCTGCTTGGCAGCTGGGACTTTTAGGCTTTGTGGTTCAAGGGTACTTCTGGAGTTCTAGATTCCTTCTTTTGAAACTGGAAAACCGTGGAAACTGCAGCTAGAACCATGCATTTTTTTAGGGTATTCTTCTGTCTTTCTTCCAGGGTCCTTATCACTTATCCTTATTAGTCTGATATTGCTCATGGTGAGTGGAATGTCCATCCTCCTGTTGATTATCCAAGCAGCCAAAAAAGAGACCAAGAAGAGGCCTTGTAGAAGCAACAATCAAGGTGAGTTTCTTTTTATGGGGAAAAAGTATAGGAAAGAGTTACCACGGCCCTGTATTTGAACTTTGATAATTGTTTCAATCATAATGAAGTCTGCCTGACGTAAGTAGCACGGTGTCATCTGCGGTTAATACCAGTGGTTGATGTGCTGGAGGTCATACTGTCTCAGGTTTTGCATTCTTACAAAGCACAGATTCCCCTGCCATGCAGAAGGATTCTCTCTCTCTGACTTAAACTCCTTCTAGCTTTTTCCTCCCTTAGTCCCTGTAAAAATGATGTAATAATTTTGTGCAGGGAATTCTATTCAGTACAGAGAGGATCCAGAATCAACAGTTTTTTAAAGAGTGTATTGTGAACTTTTTTGCCTGCATAGAAGTGAACTGTCTTGAACCGTCTCCTGCAAACACAGGAAAGGTTTGACTGAGACAAGCTGAACACTCTATTGAGAATGAAGTGGCAGCCTGGCTCTTGAATCAGCCCACAGCTGCCTCGTGTTCCATTGTTAGAGCAATGGAAAAGTGTATTTTCACAGTTTCCTACACTTGATGTTTCCTAGCACTGGCTGGAAAGACAAGCACCGACCCAAATGTCATGCAAGTCATTCATGAAACTAGAACAATCCCTGGCTTCCCTTTTCTACTCTATACGGTGTGTTGTTTTTTTTTATTTTATTATCTGTCTTTCAGGAGGAGGGAGCTGTCGACTTCCTATCCAGGAAGAACAAATTGACTCCAATTCTACTCTCATCAAAAACTGACTCCATGTTGCGTTACTGTTTCCTGCATTTCTGAGCCAGTCAATGGTAACAAGTAATGCGACAGAGCATTCTGTGGCTGGATGTGTGGATGTGTGTAACTGTGTAATTGCACTTCGTTTCCTTTGGGTCTCATTGAGCATCCCCTTTGGCATTAGGGCCCATGGGAGTAGGTGTTCTCGGTGGAATCTCTTAGGCAGATCCTGTGCACAGCATCCCTGTTGCCAGGACTGAGTTGATAATAGTCCTCTTTGCATTTGTAGTCAATTCTGTATGTAGTGATGCGCGGTTGTCCGTGGACTGAAGAAAGTGTTTATGAAGCTGTGAGAGCTGATCATCGAGCAGACAGAAAAACGAGGAAATCAAAAGACCTGCTTTATGTCTGAGTTTATATCGTCTTACAACTCTGAGGTGCTAAGGAGAGCATGTCTCTCTATTCTCAGCGCAGGTATCTCCAGTGTATCAGTCTAGTTCCCAAATGAACTCTGCTCACTTTAGGTGGAGAATCTACCCTGATGAACCTAGCCGGCGTCCTTTGTGCTTCCATTTTTTCAAGTTATTTCTTCTTGGTCAAGTGGAGTGGCATATGTCACCTGTGTGTCCAGAGACAGTTGTCATTGCTGGTAACTCTCATGCTGGCTGTGTACCAGAATAGCACCAGGATTCTGGTGCTAGCTGTTAAGAGATGGCTGTTCAATGCTACTTCTCGCTTTTCTGCATTTCTTCAGGCATACCCATTGAGAAATTGTCATGTTAACCATATTGAGCAGTACCCATTATCAGGCTGACAAAGGGAATTATGGTCTCCAGGTAGCTCTGGATCTTCAAGTGTTTGGAAATCTCCATGGAGATCTTCATGTGTGTGGGAAGTATAATATGTGGGTTGCCAGAAGGCAAAGGGGATGGTTATGTCTGATTAGAACATTTTTAGGGAAAACTGTAGTTCAGAATTGGGGGAAAGGTAGAGTACCTCTTGTCTGCACTGTAAACTTCAGTAGTTGCCATGTATAATTAATGTTTTATCTATGAGCCCTGTGCAACCCACGTGCTGTGTGCTTCCTCTTGGGGGACATCCTGGTGTGCTGAAGACCCTGGTGTGTCTGTCATCAGCAAGGCTGCTTCAGTCAAGCCTGGACATCTCCACAGTAAAATTGTTAAGCTTAAACCACTTCCGTGGGACTTGATTGCTTGGGATGTAGGGAGAGACCCACAAGCAAGTTTGGTTCCAGACAGTGCTCTGGATTTGGGAGAATTCTGTTTATGTCTTAGATTTAGGAGCATGTACATGGACATTCAGAGTTTTTCTGCTGCTGAAGGATAATTTTGTGATGATTTAGAAAAGAGTAACTCCTTAGATGTTCTCTGTTGATAAGAGGCAAGAGCTGAACTCTTAACGCAGTGCTGACTCCCCAGGCCTTCAAGTTGCCTTTTGGCAAAGGTGTGCAAAGATCGTGTAACGGTGGATAGATGCCTAAACTGTGCTCTGACCATTCATCTGGATGATCACCTTGTGTGTGCTGTCAATGGGACCTGCATTCAGAACGGAAGAAGTGCTTTGGTTTGCTCACTGTGCAGTTAAAATGCCTGGTTGTTTGCCTGTATGCTGTATGAAATGAATTTTACTTCTGTAACATTTTACCACAAGTTAATCAGTCTGTCGTTTTGGAAAACATTCAAATTTTGGATAGCGAGTTCAGAATCTGAAGTGTCTGAGAGAAACCTGGAGTGTTATTGTCAATAGCTTTGGATGTAATTTAAATACCTCAGTATAAAAGTTCAAGAAGTAGTAGAACTCAGAACTTACATAATTCAGAAGTGTTTTTCACTTCAAGCGTAACTCCTCAGTAGACAACTTGTTAGAGATAGGTATTTTATAAACAGAGTACCAAAGCATATGCCAAAGTATGCAAGAGGAAATGTATTCAAGAATACAACTGGTGTCTAGAAACATGTTTTTAAACATATGTTTTCTTATATGTTATACATATGGTGTTCTTAGCAGTGATTTCCAATTTTGAAGTGCATATACAATGTATATAAATATTTGTATTATATACGAAGTGTGATAGTGACTTTTTGAAATAAATTGTGGTAGCAGCTAGATGTGCATGTGTGATGTGTATGATTGGAGAGTACAAATGGGCAAAGTGTTATTCCAGCGTGTATAATTCTCGGAGAAGGCGGGATCACCAGATGGTCAGTCCTATGGGTTAGCTGGCTTTGAGTTCGCGTGCTGCCTTGCCCTTGGCTTTCCGGGCGACTTGAAGCTCTGTGTAGTGTTTTCTCTCTGTAAATCTGGCTCGGCAGCAGTTCTGACCTGAGAGTTGCTGGGATGTTCAGGATGATGGGAGAGTGCCTGGGAATACCGAGTGCTGTAGGCTTACCTGCTGTAGGCACCCCTGCTCTGGCAGGGGGGTTGGACTCGACGATCTCCAGAGGTCCTTCCCAACCCTGACCATTCTGTGATAAGGCTCAGCCCCTTCAAAAATGTAGAGTCTCTGTTGTGAATGTAGAGGTCTTTGAAAGTGTGCTGTGGCCTAAACGCTGTCATCTTGCAGTGAATTGGGTGGCAGAGTGCTGAATCGGAGAAATGCATTCCAGGGAACCTTCAACAAATTCTCGGAAGCGATACTTATCGAGTTAGGCTGCACTTAGGAGGCAATAGAGCAAGTACCATGTTTCCGTATAACCGGGCAAGGCGCAGATAAGTAATGAGCTATCTGAGGTTGTGGGTTATACGGTGAAAAGAACCCACAGGAGCAGATGAGAAGTGCTGCTGTGGCAGCAGAGCTCCTCTGTGGTGTGGGCTCATCAGCTGTTTCCACGAATCTGACTTGCTTTCTGCCCTCTGGCTCTGCTGCACAGGAGGACTCCCGAGTACACTGTGTTCTTGTGCCTTCCTACAGCCTCCCCAGCAGGAGATATCCCGCAGACGAGGGGGTGGGTTCCGTCTGGTTGAAGAACTAACCGATACTGGTCCTGCAAGTGCACAGCAGAGGTAGGGTAGCTGAGAACAAGTTGCATTTGCTCATCAACATTTGGAAGACTGAAGACGGACAATTTAGCGTGCTGTGTGGCTGAAGGCCTGTAATAGCAAACCCTCCCGGGCTGAAATTGTTGGCTTTTGTGCTCATGTGTACCTGTGAGCCAGTCTGCGCTGACTGTCCTGCTGTAGGACTGCGTCCCGTCTCTGCGCTGAGACGTATAATCCTATCAGAAGAGTTAAACCATCGTAATATTTGATGGGGTTGGAGGCATTTATGATTTGATGATTTGATTATTTTTTGAGGATTTGCATGTTGGTAGACTGCCAGTTTAAATAAATTAATGTACCTATTTCTAAATAAAGGAACAACAATTTTTTTTTTTAATTGCCATCTTCAGTCTTGTCACTCTTCTGTCAAAGTCTTGCTTGGATTTTTTTTTGTTTCAATCCTCCCTAAAATGACAGAAAGTGGTTAAAAATAGGTAGAAAATCTTGAACAAGTTGGCGCTGCCTGTTGCCTACGCTTGCCTTCCTACGTGCCAGAAGTGAAACTTTCCCTTCTCAAAGGTTTGGGCCTGTGTCACAAAGTAAGTTCCTGTTTTTCAGCCATTCAGATTTCCCCATTTTCAGGCGCTTGAGAGAGAGATGGTCTAAGTTGTGCAATTTCATCTAAGCTGATTAAGATAGGGCCGTACTGGAAATTTTTTTCCAGTGTCGTGCAGTAAGCTGCGGTGTCAGTTCTCTTATTCTGCAAAGCAATGCTAACTCGGGTTGTAGCGTGAACTCTATTGGCAGTTAGAGTACTTGGGAAACCTATACGATTTGTAAATTAAATGTATCTTGGTTGCCATAGAGCCCTGATTCAGCAAGTTATTTAAGTGTGTGCAAAACTCTGCATGAATGTTGTCGCTAAAATTTGACCTCTTGATTGTTTTAAGAACCGTCTGCAAAACGGACTAATAATTCCTACAATAATTTTGTATTTCTGGGTGAGAATAACACTATTTTTTTTCATGAAGAATTTAACTGTTTTTCAACTGAAGTAGTCATGAGTTAGAGGACAGGTGGCCAACCCCTTATCTTGTTTATTTGTAATTAGGTACAGACAGAGATTAGGTCAGATAGCTACAAAAAAAAAAAAAACAGGAGGAAAAGCAAACAGAAACCCAACCCCTCTTGTCTTCGGGATTTTCATCTACAGTATTTTTTCTCTCTTACACGTGAGGCTATCACATGTGGCTGCCTGGAGTTTTAACAAGGCTTTTTATTTCAAGTGGAGGTTTGTTTTGCTAATTGCTTTGCTGCATTCAGTTTTGGAGAAAGATTAGGACAAGAACAGATGGTTTTTGAGAGCTGCGTTGGAAAAACCAATTGTATAAATGAGCTGGGTTTTGCACTTCTTGAATGCTTCATTCAGGCTGCAGATTTGGCAGTTAACATGTTATTTCATGTTTCAGTAGTTGTTATAATAAAAAAAAAACAACAAACCAACAAACCACAGATCTGTAAGTTTATGCTTTTTATGTTCACTTCCTCCTTTGTCTCTCTTTTTTTTTTTTTTTATTTTTCTTGGTTTTCCCCTGAAATATATGACAAGTTTCTGCTACTGCGGCTACCCCAGATCCTTTATCTCCTGTCTTTTCACATTCTCCTGTGACTTAGAAGTGCACCAAAGTGACTCAGGTTTGCCATGAGAGACTAAAGAAAGGTCACATCCGCTGATAGACGCCATGCCAGGTGCTAAGCGGGAAAGGAAACACACAGCTCGGTAATGTCAGGGACTTGGGGTTTTTGCCTCTGTCTGGTTTGGTTTCCCTCTATGAAACGCCGGTTACGTTACTACCTGGCCTCTGCGCCATCGGGGTTGTCTGCGAGGAGTCACCGCTCTTGGCGGCTGTGCAAACAACCCGGAGAGGTGACAGCGAGACTCATTCCGTAGGATAAAGCAGAGCTCCGATGAAAGCGTGCTGCGGGGTCCTTAGTGCTGCTCGAAGGAAAGATCCAGGGGGTTTTGCAAAGCCGTAATTGTTTTGGGCAGAGAATTTAACTTGCCTCGGGAGCCCATGTGCGGCACTACGTGAATCACGCGTGCTTCTGCTGCATTGTTTGGCTCCTGCGCCCCCAACCTTACCTGGGACAGGTTTGCAGGGCTGTGATTCTCCCTGTGTGCCAAAAGAGGGCAGGCATTAGACAGGCGCTGCAAATACCCCGAGGTCTGGAAACCCCCAGGGTTGCTGCAAAACCTCAAGGCTGGCCTAAAGGTCAGCAGAGTCGAAAGGAACAACAACAATTCTGTCTTCTAGTTTCAGGCTGCAGATAAGAGCTATCAGCACTCACACAGTGTCCTTTTGAGGAGTTGGTGTCCCCCCGGTGCCAACCTCACCTGCAGTACCGACCTGCACCCCGTGCACTGGCTGTTCCTCTCTGCTTTCGGCAGCCCATCAGAACTGCCGTTCTACCCCGGGTTCCCTGGTGTGGGAAGACACTTCACCTTCTGCGAGCAACACCTCTCGTAGCTGTCAGGAGATAGTAAAGGCTTCATTAGGTAAAGACTGACCATGTCAGTTTTGTTGCTTCCCAAGAGCGCAGATGAGTTCTGTGCAACAGAATGTGAATCCTGCAGCGAGCGATGGAGCTTTTTACAGCGGGATGAAAACAATTTAGGAGACGGAGCTTACAAGGCGATTTATGCATTGGTCTTACAAATATTAGTCATTCAGAAATTACGTAGATTTCATGTGAACAACCTCTTATTGCAGGAGAACTGCATGTCTTCTTTGGTCACCCGTTATGGGTAATCAGCAAAATCTCAATGTCAGGAAACCAAGTGACTCTCCCTGGTACCATCTTATTGATGACGTTAAGTCCCAGGAGTGTCAGAAAAGCTGCTGGACTTGCACGAACTAATTGCATGTTTGAGAAGTGGTTATGCTCTCTTTTTTTTTTCTTGTTGTGGTTTTTTTTTTTTTTGTTCTTTCCAAAAGGTTAGTGATTTGGACAGGTCAGCAAAGTGGTGGCTCCAGTGGCCCCAAGCGAAAAGGAGAAAATGAGGCTCCTGGCGATGTGTGTAACGTTCAGCTCATGGCTGGATATCCTTAAGGTGGGCAAAAGTAGAATTTGCAGCCAGTTCTGTAAATACTCATGGGAATGTGTGCCCTGAAGACAGGTACAATTGCCACATTGGGTGGCAATTCAGTGGGTGGAAGAATCCACTGGGTCTTCCTTCAAATCTCATTCTTGAGCACTCCTTCTAGTGTTATGTGTGCAGGTCATGGTAGCACAGAGGAGGGAGAAGGGATTAGGAGATCTGTAATGTTTTTTCTCCTGTTCCATCACTGTGCATTTATGTTTCAGCCTTAATCTGTCCTGAGCCACTGCATTTGAGGTCTTTTGCCACATGTGTGTCTGTGCCTCTCTCCCTTTGCTGAAGGAAGGAGAAACCCATCTTCCCCAGGTCTCCTGATACAGTGAGGCCCCACACTCAGAATTGAGGTTCATTTCTTGGAGACAGTCATGAAAGAGTAAGACCTCTTCATCCGTGACTGAGGAACTAGAGCCTGGCACGCAAGAGGCCCTTCGGTTCGAACTCCCGCGGCACAAGCCCTTACAGAGTCTCTCTTCAGAGGGACAGTAGCATCAGCGTTTGGATGCTCCTTTTTAGTGGCAACTGGGAACTGAACCCTGAGGCGTTTCTGAGCCTCTCAGCCCCTAACTTCTTCTCTTTTCCTCTTCAAGGCCATGCTACGTCTTCCTGCTTTGTGCAAAGGAGAAGGTACTGCGTGACATACGTGCTCAGACAACCCTGAAGACCACGTCGCTTCCAATGGCCTTTTAACCCTTGGGGTTATAATTTTGAACACAGGTCACGTGGATCGAAAGAAACTGCAGCCCACAGAACCCCTGCTTGTGCGTGAAGGTAAAGTCTGTAAGGATTCTTACTTTCTGAAAAGTCTTGGTTGAATATTGTCTAGTTAATCCTGTAGCTGCTGCGGAATAAAACCACCAAACAGGTGATGAGGTGAGAACTACTGCTTCTTGATGAGTGAAACAGGCATTTGTTCTGTCAATAGGTGCAGAGAGAGCTGGAAACCATACCGGACCAGGCAGCGGTGTGGAACCTGGCGGCATTGACGTACATCGTCTGCAGGACTGAGCAAGAAAGGGGTTGACAGATGAAATGTCACTACCTTACATCAGAGACAGGTGAGCTTAGCTTTAGAAAACCCCTAAAGATTTTGCAGCCAGATAGTCAGGTTGTCTCGGAAAGGTCACTGCTGACTCTACAGATTTAGCCTTGGCATGTGCAACTATTGTCTGTGATCTGACTGTAAATTTTCCATCATCTGGCAGTATATGTGCACGACCGTAGTGCTTGAACAAGAATGAAAACATGTAGTGACCAATTCAGAAAACACCAACATTGAAAAAAGGTAGAGGGAAATAAATTATTCGTTCCTATTCTGATAAACACCAGGTATCGGACGTCACATGCGCTAACTGCCTGCCTGCAGCCAGGCTTGGGGTTCCCTTCTCTACCACCTGCCCGTTGTCTTGGTAGGACCTTCGGAGGTCCCTTCTCTATTGCTGTGTTTATGATGCTGAGCAGAAGTCTGAATAACGTTCATATTTGGTATTTAGGCAGTGATGGTTATTAATGTCCATCTCGGAGCTTCAGGGAAATGGCCAATTCCTCCATCTGGAACAACTGCGCTGTCCTTGTCCCTTCTGATAGACAGGGTCTACCTATTGCCTCTGCTGTACTTCTATAGGTGAAGAAAGTACGGAATCAGAAGACAAAGTGTGGTGTCTAACTTAGGGACCTGATCTTTTACCACTCAAGTCTTTCTGTTAGTTATAAAATTACCCATCGCAGCTATTGCTGGAAGTAACAGTTCCTCCTGTTGGTTATTCAGCAGCATTAGTTACCGGTGACTGGTGTGCCAGGTATTCCAGGGCATGGCCTTGAGGTGTAACTTCCAGAAAGTGAGGCTAAATGACTCTCAGCTCCTCGGGACCCCAGCTTTGGCATCAGAACAACTGTCAGGGTCCCGACAGGTCTCCTCCACATCAGGATTGACAGTGGGACTCCACCACCCAGGGTACGGGTACACATGGCAAAGCCCCGGGGAGTTTCTGGGGAGCCTGAGCTGCATCCCTGGGGGAGTCTCTCAGCAGCACGCAGAACTCATCCCATCTCTTCCTATTCCCGAGTTACATTTTTCTCTTCACACCTCGTGTCAGCGTTACTCCTAAGACGGTTTGTGACATCCCACGATTTCTGTCAGTGTTGCCAGCTGCTGTAAGAGGGTTTGCAGCCCTTTGATGTTTGCAGGGAGACTACGTGCTATCTTCTAATGAAGCTGGAGGCACCTGACCTCCAAGGCAGGTGCTGCTGGGACGATAAAGAAATCTTGATTTCAAGTAATTTGGCTTTCCATCACAGGTCTTTTGTTCTTGCTTTCTTCATGCAGTTGAGACTAAATACCTCTTCCGCAGACTCTGAGAGAGACTTGCAGAGCCAGGGAGAGCGTTGGGCTCAGTGGGAAGGTGTATCCCCTCCTGTCCACAATCCCTTCATGCACGCACTGAGGATCTTCTGCAAGTTGCTGGTGTGGCATTTCTCCCCTGTACCAGTCTGTGCTGGGGAGGGGGTGAGGGCGAGGTGAAGATGGAGGGGACGGTTTGACCGGCACACCGTTTACCAAAGCAGTAGCAGCACTCGGTGTCGGGGCAGATGTGGGCTGCTCTGCCCGCAGGAATTTCGGCTGCAGCCGCAGTAAGGTGGAGGGGCTTAGTGTGCTCCGGCTATTCCTTGTCCTATTATGTGAGGAGGGGTATTTTCAAATGGTATTGCAGTCAGCCTGCCCTGGGGCGAATCTCCACGGAAGGGTTTCGAAACAAGTTCTCCTTATTATTGGCCTATTCTTAAAAGAGCCTGGGATAATAGAAACGTCCTCGGAGTCGGTCAGGGCTTGTGTGCACTTCAGAAATGGTCATAACTGGTTGGTCCGCAGAGTGTGTTGCTGCAGTGCCCAAGTGCCTAACAACTCGTCTTCTCTGCATAAGACTGCGCAGAGTTCTGAAGAGGGTGAGACAAAGTTCTGCGTGCTGCTGAGTGCCGTGTTTTCTGTCCAGGGCAGCACCCTGACCGGGACCTGTAAACCTCCCCGGTGCTGCCCGAGCATTGTGGTTACGCTGTTTGGAGGAGCTGGCGAAAGGAATCCTGACTTTGGGGACTGAACCCAAGAGCTGCCGGTTGGGCAGCAGCAGGCAGCGTGTCTGCGTTTCCACTGTGGCATGAGCGGTATGGGCTGTGACGGGCGTGAGGAGCAGCGCTGTGTGGGAAGAGGAGGGGATCTCCTGTGTGGCTGAAGTACAAAGTAGGAGGCTTTTAGTTTCCGAAACATAACATTTGGCCTCCTAGGGGCATTATGTGGGAAAAACTGACGGCAGAGACCTGTGTCTTTTGCCTGCTTGCAGCTAGTTTGGATGTCATCTTTTGATAGAAAGGTTTCTCCTAGCACATTTAAGGGTACCAGCAGCTTTGCAGCATACTTTTTTAAAACTGGAAGGGTCTGTTGCGTACCAAACCTATCTGATTGTTTCCAACCCATGATAGGAACGTGGGCGGATTCTTGAATAGACCAAAGGCTAAGTGAAGAGCGTGTTGACTAACCTACTCTTTGAGATCCGTAGATGAATCTTCAGGAGGAAAGCGCAGAATACACTGAAGGAAGAGTGGCGGTGGCTGTGTGGGAAGTTAATTCAGACTTCGTTGGCTGTGTATTAAGCTAAGGAATTAACAGGGCAAGTGTCAAATGCTGTAGGCATGGCATTTTCATCTCTCTTCACAGGTCTGACTTTCCCTTGCCTTGACCTATTTGTCACCACATGCGGTGTGGAAAAGAATCCGTTAAAAGCTGCTTCTGCGTGAGAATCCATTTGTTCAGTTGAGCATGAGGTTGGGTTTTAAATGCTGTCCTCACTGTGCACGCATGAAAGCAACCACAGGCTACAGGGGTCGCAGCAAACCCCGGGTGCAGTGGAAGCAGAAGGGGAAGGGGGGAAGGAGGCAAACTGTCTGCACGTACAGCGGAGATGGAAGTTTGCGTGTGCCTTTGTGTAAGGCAAGGCACTTTGGAATTGAAACCCAGCAGCGGGTGACGATTACAGGCAACGTGTCTGTGCCTACGTGCAATTTTACTGAGCAGCTGTCTTCTGTTACCTAAATCCCAGGGGCCTGGGGGTCAGGGGAGCTGTACGTGCCTCTAAAGAGCCCATTGCAGCCGTTTCCAGTTTTGGTACCAGGGCTGATCTTGCAGCCCGTGGGGAAGACAGTATTCTTTCTCTCGGTTTCATGGTATCCATGTGGAGTTACGTCAGCTCTGGAAAATAATTCAAGAGTTCTGATCCAGAGTTAAAGAGGTTGAAAACAGTTAACAGAATCAGAAAATCTGGGTGGATGGATGGATTTAATATACATTGCAATCTGGTAGTCAAATCCTTGAAGGTTTCTGAATTCATTAGGAACTCTTAAGTCAGAATGAAATAGTCTGAGAGCGCTAAAGTTCACACGCTAATTTAATTTGTATTAGTTTTCAATTGTATATCAATTTGCAAAATCCTTTGAAAATCAAATTACGTGACGCTACCTCTTGCTGCGAACCTGCTGCTCTCTTAATGGACTCACTGGTGCATGGTTGCATAGCTCTGCTTTTTTAAGAATTTGATGATGTAAAATAAAATCTTTTCCCCGCCCCTAAAGAAACAGGAAGAGTGCAGCCACAAAAAGCACAGTGCCCTTCCCACCGTGTCAGGAGAAAGAGGGAAGTCCTGATAGAAGCCCACCCTAGTGTGCTTTTGGTTGTATAGCTCCGGACATGACTGGACGGACGGGTGAAGTCGGTCACCTCAAGATTCGAGCTTGCTTGCTGCTGATGGTGTGCCTGTGGCAGTGGACACAGCAAACCCTGGCAACACCCTGCCGGGACGGTGAGCTGAGAATAATCAGTAAAGACGAAAAGAAATGCTGCCCCAAATGCAGCTCAAGCACAGGTAAAGGAATGATGCGTCTGTCTGCTTTCCATTTGTCAATGTTGTTTTATGTCAAGCAGGGTGATCAGGCGTGGGGAACAGGCGCGCACGTGTGTGTAAATGTATCTTGAGTAACTGTATATGCAAAACAGACCGGCAAGGGCTTCCCTCCTGCCTCTGAAATTCATAATGTGCCTCAGCTGTAAGCTTCAGAGTGGACTCGTGTTTCGGGTTTGTTACATGCTTATACTTGTTATTCTGCAGTGGGGAAGGGAAAGCTGAGTTTCTGTGGGTTGCTCTTGCTCACAAGGAGAGAAGGTGTTCACTTCACGCCGATTCTGAGCCTTTGCTCCGTTCTAACATGGTTTCAAAGTTTCTCTGTGAAATTCAGACTTCAGAGGGAATACAGGGGGTGATGCTCTCTGTAAGGCTTTGCAATTTGCGGTCCTGAAGAGAAAGAAACATCCCACTTCAGTCCCTCCATTCCACTGGCCTGTGCTTGTCCCAGAGCTACACGCATGGACAAGGTCTAAGGTGGTCATTACTTTCGACAGCCTGTCCTAACCTGGGTCCTTGCCTGGTGTTAGCATGGTGGCGAGGTGGTAATGGATTCTAACTTGCCTGTAACTTTAAGTCAAATTAAGGCACTAGAGATGGAACAGGCTATAGCTGCAGGACGTACTGGGTGACACTTCTGTGCCTGTTAGGCCGAAGGACATAACAGGGGATTCTACTGGCCTCTTCCATGGTCCGTTCCATGGCCTCTTCCATGGAACGATCACGCTGTTCTTCCTAATTTAGGGCTGTCTGTGACAGTAGCCAGAGCTGAACAGCAGGGAACATGCAGCTGTTTGTATGACCTACAGCGAGGACTGCGCCTTCCTTTTCTGTTTGTCCCCAAAGAGGGTCGCTGGAAGCCTTGGCTAGCTAGTATGGTAGTGCTGCTGTCCTGCAGGTTAGCCACAGGACTAGCTGAGAAGTTACATCGTTCATCGGTGCTTAGGTAGGAGTCAGCCTCCACTTGTTAGTAGCTTGAACATATCTGCCTCAGCCAACACCGGGGACATTTGAGTTCCCTGTGGAAGGAGTGAGCGGACGCACGGGACTTGTGGGAATGAGTAATAACTAGGTGAAGAGCTGTAGAGTCCTCAGGAGTGTGGAGACCCCAGGGTATATCCTTTCCCACAGAGATAAAGCACCCACAGAAAAAGCACCCCCAAGCTGTTTCCTTTTTGCTGCCAGACGTCGCTAAGTTGTGAAGGCCGGTGAGAGCAGGCCAGTGGGCAGAGGAAGATGTGGGCAGTTCCCTGGTGGCTTTATACGTTCCATCACCAACCTCAGGAAATAATCTTCGTGTGATCTGTGCTACTCACTGTGGGTTTTTAAGCACACTGTTGAACTGGTCAGCATGTCCCTTGATGTCTTTTTTTTTTCCTTTAAGGTTATACAGCTTCCTGGTTGAACAGCACTTTTCCTCTAACTGGTCTGCCACTGCCGGAAGGATGGCTTGATACTGTTTACTGATGGGATCGGTATATATCATACATCCTTTGCTTTCCTGAACCCAGGAGCCTCTCAGAATCAGAGATGATATTTATTGAGTGCAAGCAGAGTTCAGGACAGAACTCCTCTAGAAACAGAAGGACAGAGGGTAGGAAGGGTGCTGGCTTTATGGCTTGGGTTTAGACTCACTTCTGCCCCCAGAGCGTAGGAAGCAGCTGCTGTTGTTAGGAAAGGCATGGAAAAGGAGCTCTAGCGTCACTGGCCAAAGATCTTTTGGGCATCCCTCCTCTAACATGGCTCAGCCTAACTGGGAAGAGCTCCGGCAGTGTCCTGAGAGTTGACTGGATGGTTGGTTAATGTGTAGGGCTTCTCTGGGGCACTGGCGGTGCCCTCCTCACCCCACAGCATCTAAACCTGCACAATGTCGTAAAGCCAATCTGCTGCCTTACTTCTGTCTACCATGACCTGCACTGGTTTTCCAGGTAAGAGAGAAGGGTTAACAGTAGTAAGTCATGCAGTGCTCAGATAACCATTGAGTAAAAATCTGAGTGGTGCTGAACTTGAGTATTTTAGACTTTATCCAGTACGCATGGGAGTGACATCGTTCTGGTATCTGTTTTTTCCACCACAGCACAGTACGGAACTGTTTCACCTGTGCCAGCCAGTAAGACCAGTGGTTCAGTTCATTTCTGGCCTCTGTGACAAAGCCAAGTCTTAACTTTTTTTTTATTTTTCTTCATGACAGGAGACAACAGCACATGTCAAGATATTGAGGACCATGACTGCAAATGTCGTCAGGGATACAGCTGTATTGATAGCGCCTGTCTCTACTGCAAAAAACTGCCTGAATGCGGAGAAGGCGAGGAGCTGGTTAAGCTTGGTAACTACAGACACACTAGTGACTCTAAAAAGCAGAGTTCAATATAAACGGCGAGCTGAGCAGCAGTTTCCTTCACTTGTTATAACCTGCTTTTGGGAAGGCTGGTGATGCAGGCAGAAATGTCCGTGACTAAAACCCTTGCTTCCCTGTTTTCTAAGTCTTCCCTTTCTAAATTTGAGACTTTCGCTTCCACGCTCAAACTTTCAGTATTATTTTTCTTCCAAGCTGCTAGAACTGTCAGTAGAAAACTGTTTTACTCTGTGTTACTTCTTAACTTTACACCCTCTGCTGTCAGATCAGACTGTTCTGTACCTTTTCTGTAAGGGGTCTGCCCACCCGTTTCCCGAAACGCAAACAGGGTAACAACTGCTTATGTGCTTCTCCGAGTGCGTTGTACTCTATCCTGTTATCCCCATCTTGCAGTAAAGGCACTGACCACTAGTAATTCATGTTCTCTTTTCTTGTAGGCATTTTAGACTTCACATTCAAATGTAAACCATGTGAGACAGGAACCTATTCTAATGTTAAGAATGGCTGGTGCCGTAACTGGACTGAGTATGTATTTATTGATACTTTCCTTCTTTGGAAATATGCATGATAAAATTCTGAAATGATTAATGCTTAAATTAGAAAGTAAAATTGAATCAAAGATGAGATCACCAATGAGATTAAATGATCAATTTTTTAAGTTAATCAATATGATATTTCACTCTCTTTTGCCTTTATAAATAGTCAGTCTCAAAGCAGAACTTAAAACAAACTGTTGTGGATTGAACTTGCTTCCAAGTTGCAAAATTATGCCAAACATGGACATCACTTGGAACAAAGAGGTTAAAAAAAATACACACATCAACAATTGTGATGTAGTGTTAATTTGTTGGGGAACAGCCATAACTTTACCTGCACTGCTATAAAAAGGGAAAAAAGGAAAGAAGTTGTGGAATGAGTGGAGGGAGGGAATAAAGGGAGCCAAGAGAAGGGGTGGAGAGGAATGAAGGGAAAAGCAGGGACATTCTAAATGTGACTCTTATTCTTCTTTTAGTTGTGAAAGTTCTGGGTTTCTAACAATCAAGCAAGGCAACAGTACACATAATGCAGTATGTGGTTTCCCTTCTAAAGATTTGGAGCAAGGTACCTTCTCATAATGATTTGTTTCTTTGAGCCTATAACTTTTCTCTACACTTCTTCAGTTGGTGACTTGCTGCGTAGTTATCATCCAGAGTTTGCTATCATGAAAACTTGCTTTGAAAATTACTGTTGTGTTTCTTGCAATATTAATATAAGTAGAGTTGTTGACTCGGGCAAAGATTCCACCATTAAAGCACTGTCAGTAATAAATAGAGAAAATCCCAACAATTGTCCTTAAATAGAGCACGCTTACTTGGCAAATTGTTAGAATTTTCCGTTGAACTGCTCTTGCTGTTTTGCTTAGATTTCCTTAGGAAGACAATGGCTGTGTTAGTTATCCAGTTCCTTTACCTGTATCGGTTGAGCCTACAACATCCAGAATTGAAATTTCATGTCTTATCATGGATCAGATTAGGTGGGAATAAGCGGGTACGGGCTTTGCAGGTACTGAGTATCTTGAGGACAGCAAGCTGCGCTGCTCCGGCCTTTTCCCCCACGCTTGTCCCTCCAGTGAATGGGTGCCTTTCGAGCCCGGGCCCTTCGCTCAGAGAAATTGTTAGTTCTACTGAGACAAATGGCAAAAAGGTGCTGCAGTTAACTTCCATGAGGCAGACACAAGTGTGAAAATTTGGCTGGCTGTAATGCTATTCAGGGAAATGTTGAAGCTGAAACCCTCCAAAAGCAAAAACCAAAACAGAGTAGATAGAACGAGCGATAGGTGCGAGACAGAGACATTAAACAATGAGGAAATCAGGTGTGTGGGTTTTTGCATGAATGCTGCTTACCACAGACGGTGACCTATTGCACCCTTGACTTGGAGCATCTCAGTTTTATTGTTAATACCCACGCTGCTTTGGTTTTTTCCGTGGAAGATTGTTTTCTGCAGAAAGAGGAAATTAATCTCTAAATTTTCTTTTGGCAGTAGTCTTGGCATGTAATTTCTGAATCTTTATTAAATATATTTATCTGCAGCTCCTATTACAAATGACTCTCTATACACCACCATCCTGGCCATCCTTACTGCAGTGGCTGTATTTGTTCTCATCCTGCTGACCTTCTTCTTGCATCTCTGCATATGGTCACTGAAGAAGGAAAAATACCACACAGTTGATGGTGAGTGCACCTTTGTGGGCTTCTGTGTAGCTTTGCGGTGGAGAACGATGTCTCTGTGGATCCAGAGTCAGAACGGAAAACATTAAGTTGAATAAATAGAGTAAATACAGATTTACTCTGTGATTTTGGGCGGGTTACTTAGTTTCGTGAAGATGCAGTGCATCACTCGTATCTTTGCCCTTTCCTTGGAGTAGAGGGTGTATTGGCAAAGGTCGCGGGCGGCTGACTGACGTGTGTGAAGACCTCTTGTATGTGCAGTGCTTTTGCTTATTCTCACTGCAGATCTGGAACATAACTTCCCTAGGCTGCCGGTGGCTCCACAACTGGCGCACCAGAGAGAAGAGACTTACAGCTGTCAGTTTCCAGAAGAAGAACATGGAGACAAAACCCCAGAAGAAAAGCCTTGCTATTTCCACTCGCAGAGTTTACAACGGGAACAGATAAATTGCAATATGCTGTGAGAACGTGGAGCTGAGCTCAGCTTTTTGGGGGGAAAAAAAAAAAAAAAAAAAGGGATGAGCCGAGCGCCTAAAGCGTCGTTGTATACATGGCAATAAGGAATGGGTTCAGAGGGCGTTTCGCTTTGTTTCTTCTCAACAAACCTAGATTTAGAAACAGAAAAACTGCTAAGTCAGACGGACGCTCAGTTCAGCTGCCTTGCATTATTGCAAGTTTCCTGGATTGCTGGGTTTTTCGTTTTCACTGATGCTCTTTTCAACTTTGTTTGGGACCAGGGACCCTTCTTATTATTTCCCTTTGCGTCTTCTGCTCATGTCTCTGTGGCATTCCCACAGATGGAGACGTGGGTAGAAGGTTGGCGTCCCACCACCGGTCCCTGCAGTGCTCCAGGAAATACAGTAGTACCTATAGGGCACTTTCACAGTTTCTCCGCATTTCCAAGATGTGTCCTGATGCTCACCTTAAGGGAATAAGGCATTGAGCCTGGCAGCCATATCTACTCCTCCTCTCTCAGCAGACAGCGTTTTGCACTCCTGTCAAATTGCCCTCTTCGTTATCCAGCAAAAGGTCATTTCGTTAATCCATGAAATACTCTCCTCTCCGATCCTGATCCCGACAGATGGTGGCGGTTAGGCCCGTCTCGGCGCGCAGAGGTGCCAGTGTGAGACTGCCGTGGCCACAGCGTGTGTGCTTGCAGAGATTTTCCTGTGCGAGTTCTCTGATCCCCTCCAGGCGAACTAAGGGAAAAAGGGAGTGACATTTATCCTCCTCTTCTATAACTCAGCAATCCTGGGTCCCTGGAATACTACATTACAAAAGGGAGACTTCTGAAAGGCTCAGCTGAGAACCACACTGTCTAGAGGACGACATTCAGTTTAATGCCTCTTCTCACCTGGTTTATAGAGTAGGAGAAGACGGTGGAAGATGGAGAAAAGCCCAACATTTGTTCTTGATGCTTTTTTTCCCCAAAGAACCAAAGCATCTGCTGGCGCATCCCAGCGTAGCTCCAGTGACTTGATCATCAGCTGAGAGATGTTCCCCTTACTGAAAACTGTACCATGGAGAATTTTTTTTTTAATGTTAGTTTAGTGCTTCTCCAGTTTCAGAGCTCTAGCAGGACTAGAAGTAATTGTTTTGCCTGAATTTAAACGGGCAGGCTTCCAGCGAGAGTTGGTTGCTTCTTGTGAATTGACACTGATTTGAAATAAGAATCTGGTCTGTGGCTTCAACTAGTTAAAACTCGCGTGTCTTTTTTTATATAATTATTTTTGTGTTATGTGACTGCAATAATAGATTTCAAAGCCCTGGACGCCTTCTGGTTCGGCCTCCTGGTGAAGCTGCTTGCGGGAGACTCTTTTATGACCGAATCACTTCTGGGTAAAAATGAGTTTTGACAGCCTTCACGTGAAAGGTTATAAATATCTGACAGTACAGCCATTATATCAGCTTCCTCATGATTTCTTAGAGATAACATAAACTGTACAGGGCTTCTAAACTAAATCCTAACAGAATAATGAAATTTCTGTTAATCACCTTACTAAATACTCAGAGGGGATTATTCCAAGTCTGAATGACATGTGGTTTTAAGCAGGGCTCTGTGAAATTACAGTAGCTGCAGAGCAGGAGTTATTGCCTCCACAGATGTGTGTTGCAAAAGCACTTGAGCAGAGAATCCCGGGAAGTGGGACAGGGTATTACCTTGGTAAGCGAGTCACGTAGGCTCTGGGCTCCGAGGCAGGCTCGGTGAGACTGGATAACGGTCTACCTGTTAGACTTTGATTGAGGTGACTCCGTGACCTCTCTAGGCAATAAGGTCCAGTGACTGATTTCAAGTCAGAGAAGGAGAGAGAATTTGTTAGTTAAAATTTATATTATCCGTTACGATGGATCGATCCTTGGTTTCTCTAAGCTCTTATCCTGCTTCACAGGCTGTGGTTTTTAGACCTCTCTCTAAGCTCTTTCCAGTTGGTCTTTCTCAAATCCTTCTCTGGAGGAGGTCTTGGCAAGCTTGAATAAAGCTGAAGGATCAATTTTATGATTCATGAACATGGTTTTGTTGCTGAACATTTCTTCAGTGATTATATCAAGAGGAGGTATCCTGTCTTTTTTGCTTTTTACCTTTTTTTTTTATTTTTGTCCATTATGGGATCTTGTAACGGGGTGAAGTAATTGTAAGGGAAAATGAAGTGTAAAGGTTATCCTTATTCACTATAATCTTTTCCTCCAGAGTCCTATTTTAATCTTCCAGCTTCTCTGTTACTGCGTTTCCCGCAACTGACATCCCGATACCTGAGCTTCCCCCTCCTGCAGAATGGGAGCAGTGATACTTCTTAACCCTAGAAGAACGCTGGGAGACATAATTAGTACTTTCAGTGTATTTTTGCCTTCTTTGATCCTCTTACTGTTAATTCTTGTGTTACTGATAATTTTTTCCATAGGTATCCCTATGTGAAATTCACTTAAAAAAGAGTGAATTTTCCTCCGTTGCTTTGGGAAATGTGCAGATTCTTAACAGAGGTGAACTGGAGGTTCAGCCAAGGAGAGGTGAAAGCATTGGACTGGATTAAACAGGATAACTTTTTTGAAGTGTAAGACTGTCTCTGTCTTGTAAGCAGGTTCCCTGTGGGATTTAATATACTTGGAAGTTTGAACACTGACTAGTAAAGACACTTCTTGCTGCTCCTTCTATGTTGGCCATGTTTAGTCTTGGCTCTGTATTAACCCTTCTTGGTTTTTTAATGTTTTTAACAAGATTTCTGATTGTGACCTTTTGTAAAGGTAAAATAAACTTGAAAATTGAACAAAGTGCCTATGTGACATAATTAAGCAAATTGGAAAGGAAGGGTTTCATTCTTTAGGTTGTCCCAGTGTTCTTAGTTTTGCTTTCCCAATTCACTTCCCCTCTCTCACGATTTCAGCAATGTACCTGCAATCAAGTTCATCTGTCATTAAATTTTAGATCGGTGCACTTGCACTTTTTTCCCTTTTTAAGCAGGAGGCTTAATGTTTCCTGCCTAAACCATCTTTTCGGCGACGCGCTACCAGAAGAGCAGGAAACTGTGGCTGACAATTTTTTTCCATTCCTGATAATGGCAGAGAAGCAGCAACGTTTTGGGCAAAGAAAAAAAAAAAAAAAAGAAATAATTCAACAGAGCTTACTGTTTAAGGAATGAAAGATCTGAGTGTCTCATGGAAGGCTCGCGCCTCTGGCAACATGCGACAAATCTTGGTGGAGCATAGAAGACTTTCTGGGCTGTGGGTGTCGAATAGCCAACGCTACTGCCAGTTAATATTGAAACATGATGAAGAGAGCCGTATTATTCATTGGAAATTTGCACGGTGGCCTTTGGGTTTCTGTATGCCTACCTTGAATAGCGGTTCCACTTCCTGCTTACCTAACCACCTGACTTCACGCCTGCTTATTGATGGGAAAAGCAACCAATTTCCTGACTTCTTAAAGCTCCACTTCAGAGGGAAAAACCCAAAGCGTGAATCATTTAAGCCCTGGAGAATTTCAGTAGAAGAGCAGTTCTTTGCATCAAAGGAAATGAAAGCTATTGGCTCAGAAGAGTGAGCGTGTAAGAAAACACAGTATTTAAGTTTCCATTCAGAACGAACAGCAGCATTATTTTATCGGTGTGCATTTGCTGCAATATTTGAATCAGATCATGGCTGAATTTTCAGCTCAAATCCCAGAGTACATGGAGTCTTTTGAGTTCTGATTTGAACTTCAGGTTGATCTCTGTATATAGACTGTAGGCTAAAAAAGTCTTCTCCCTCAAATCATTTACATCCAATGGAATGTCTGTAACTTTTTTTTTTTTTTCTTGAATCTCTTTTCAAAAGAGAAGATAAAATATCCCTGAAAAATATTCCAAAGTTTCTAGAGGCTAAGTGATCAAGCACATTTAGAAATACAATTTTTCATTAACGTTATTGGCATGAGTAAATAGTTAAAATATGGTATACGGTGATATCTAAAAAACCAAGACGTTCCTTGACAGTGCTAACAGACGGGTAAATATGCAGGCTTCAAAATGACGACATCAAATTACAGCTTAACTGAGGACACAGCAAGCTTTACACTATGTGCAGGTGAAGCTTAAAAGGTGTATTACATGCTTGCAGAAAAAAAAAAATGCTATTTTTTGTGGGACACTTGGTAGCACTTAGTCCTTGTTTTATTAGGAGTTGGCCAGCATTTATCTTAGAATCATAGAATCGCTGAGGTTGGAAGGGACCTTTAAGATCATCAGGTCCAACCATTAATCTAACCTGACAAAACCACTTCTAAACCATGTCCCCAGGTACCACGTCCCCCCTTTTTTTAAACCCCTCCAGGGATGGCGAATCCACCCCCTCCCTGGGCAGCCTCTTCCAATCTTTGATAACCTTTTCTGTGGAAATTTTTTTCTTAATACCCTATCTAAACCTCGCCTGGCACAACTTGAACCCATTTCCTCTCATCCTATCACTTGTCACCTCTTAAACTTCTCTTTGAGTTGTCCTATGAAGTAAGGAATCTAATTCTAAAAAAAGGTTGTTGAGTAAAGGCCTGTTGCCGTTTAGTGGGAGTCTTTCCTAAATACGTATTTTTGTCACATCACTGTGGGGCATGTTTGGCCTCACCGGCAATTCTGATGCCGTCCCTGACTTGGCGTGCTTGAATCCATCCACAGGTGAGGACGGGGATCGGTCCTTACAGAGAGCCGGGACTGGGAGTGGGGACTCTAAAAAGTGGGTACCGCTTCACTCAGTGTCCTGGTTTGGGCTGGGCTGGCCGCTAAAACGAACGATGAACCGGGATATTATGAAATTTCTGGAGCAATTCTGTTTATACAACGGAGGTGGATGAAGTCTCCTATGTATGTGCCTCTTCGTTCTGCTTTCCGTGTTGTTTCAGACCTGATCAGCCAAATCTTTCACCATCTTACGAGCTGGCTCTTCGCGCACGTGGGCTTTGATAATGCTTAGAAAGGAACACCACGGGCAAATTTTAAGAAGTTACTGGTATAAGATGCGATGTGGTTTCTTAGAAGTTGGTGTCACTCAGCTGTGCCCGAGGCTGTCTTGCCCGCCCTTGGGAAAGGGGAAGGGGTACAGCGAGCGCCGAAACTGGCCTTCAGGAGGGAAACCTCCCAGTGCTCTGAGGTCTGGGATCCTCCAGGGACCTACCGCTGAAGTTAGAACCAAATTTAGCAGCTTTTTCTCTGATTAACCTGTATTATTTTCCTGTGATACCATTTCGCGTTTCGTGCGTCTGATCTGGGTCTGTATTCTTGAATTTTGACTTCTAAAAGGAAAAGAAAAAAGGTATGATGGCCGAATTTCAGGGCATTTCGTGGCACCCAGCAGAGGAGAGGAGTTATCTTTGTTTTCGTGCACCTTCTCCAAAAGTTTAACAAAAAAAAAAAATTCTCCTGGATCTCTAATTTTTCAGGATTTTCTCTGTGTGTAAATGTTTAAGAAACTTCACACTGCTAAGACACGGTTTTCAGCATTGTTTAAAACAATGTTGGACGCTTAGAAGTGGCTTGTTGTTCAGAATCCGATAAAGACCTCCTCATGAGGTTTTAGGAAATGCAGGGTAGCAGTTAGGAGGATAATACCCCTTAACACCCTTTTATGTCTTCATTCATTTAAGTACATAAATAACGATCGCGGGTGTTTTGGGGCCCCAGTGAGCTCTGGGGATTTCTTCATCTTTTAGCTGCAGAAAAAGAGTGAAATAGTAACAGGGTAAGAAAAACGCTTGTGGGATGGAAACAGCTTTTCTCGTACGAGAGGTTTTGCTCAAACAGAAGGCAGCCAGGGATACATGCAGGCAGAGTTTTGTTATGCTCCCGTGTCTGCTCACGTTTCCTGCAAATTATTAGTGTTTTGAAACTGAGGAAGGTAAAACGCTATTTTCACGGGACTGCCTGTCCTTAATTGTGTTTGTCTCCTTTCCCGAGGAAAGGGAAATTAAGCAGTTGTGTGATTACACGCCTGTTTTTCCAAATAGCTTTTCAACTTACTGCCTAGTTTCAGCCCGACCTGGCAAAAATGTTCAGTTCTTAAAAGCAGCAGGAAGAGACTCATAATTTGTGGTGATCGTGGGCATACTTTTGTTACAGTTTTTTCTTTTTCTTCTGAAATTGTTGAATTTCTTTATTATTTTTTTTTTTCAGTGTACGCAGCTGTTTGTTTTCTTGATTTACACGTGGCCAGTGTGTGCTGCGTGAAGGAAAAACTGGGATAGAAGAGGGACCGTGGGACCACACAAAGCTGTTCAGGTGAGTTCACAGCTATATCACGGGTGCAACCTGGATAATTAACCTCCAGGTAACCAAGAGCTTCTGTTTGAAATTAAGTGCTTGGTTGGTCGGGTTTGTAGCAATGCTTCCTTTTCAGTGCTACCTGTGTGTAGAGCAGGGAAAAAAAATCTTAAGGTGTTCAAAATCCAAATGAAGTATTTTCAAATCATCAAAATGAACAGATTTGATTCAACCTGGAAGTTTTTGGGTTGTTCTTCTTGGATGGTAGAAGACAGCAGTGAGTATTTGGGGAAACAATTTTTGATTTGTGAAAACTTCCAGGATTAATACTTTGTCTTGATTTTGGCAGGGAAGAAGACCTATGGAAAAGGGACTGTTCACCATCAAGACTTGCGCTGTGCCTGCCATTTCAGAGGAAGGCAATGGCTCTCCAGGCCAACAGTTACCCAAATGCCGCTTTCTACGCATGGTTTAAGCTCAGGTAAATGGGTTTTATTTATAGTATTTACACGGTATTTTACAATGGTTCTTTTTCTGATAAGGCTCAGGCAATAAATATAGGAAAAAAATGGAGAAAGATTTCTCTTTGAGGCGTATGTAGAGCTGAGATCAGAATTACAAGATCCAACATTCTTTGCAGTGGCCCATTCAGAACGGTTGCCAGTGGAGAAGAGTTTGTGTGCAGACCCTTGTTCACCTCTCGGTCTGAAAGCAGCTTGGTTTTCATTTTCCAGTCTATTCTTACTTGTTCTTGCAGCTTCTTCCCTTTCTGTTGGGATCGTATTCAGCATACCTTCTTCTTGTCACTGCATGCTAATGTCCTGCTGATGTTGCCGGGATTTCTTCGGGATGATTGGTGGTGGCTGAAGAGTCAGAGGATCACGGATTTTCTCTGGCTGGAACATATTTTCAGCATGTGAATATCCAAACTTTGCTAAGAATTTACACGCTAGATAAACGTAGCCACGCTTGACTACAGAATAGCCATTTCGATTAATAAATGCTCAGAGCCCAACACCTCTTCTGCTTTTAAAACATCCACTCCTGATTCACCTTTCTCTCCTCTGAGCCTGTATAGGGTTATCCACTGTGCAGGGTGTGCTGTACGTTCTGGCCAACAAAAAAATGATTGACTGAAAACTAGAGTTTTTGAAGGAAATAACTCCAGTTTACACGGGTATAACCTGCAGGGAACCAGGGCATACGCTGGTAGTGCAATCGCGAGTATTTTAGGAGGTAGTGTGATATAATGTGTCTTTCTAGCTTCATGAAATAGAGTCCGATGGCCTGCCCCCTCCCCTCAGCAGTTCTCCTTGTTTCAGTATGTGATTCCCATTGAAATCAGTGCAAGTTGGGTGCCTGGCTATCGCGCTTTCACACCTAGAGCAGGTAGATGTTTTGCCTAAGAGGGCCCAAATTCCATCCCTGCTGACGGAGTGGTTTTCTTTTTTTAAACACCTGCTGATGTTTTACTGGCTAAATGGATGAGGTTTATCAGAAGAAAGATAGGCTTGAAGACAACTGCCTACTCAGGTGGGTCTTTTGTGGAAAAGGAGAAGAAAAATTGGGAGGATGATACATCTTAGGTGCATCTATGGCTGGGAAAATCCCAGGCTTGAAAAGAGATGGTGCTGCAGTAAAGTTATCTGAAAAAATACCTTCTGTAGGTAGAAGAGGCATTTTTCATAATCCTCTGCTGTGGAACAGGTGATAAGGATTGGTTCTGTCAGGCTTCCTGCAAGACATTAGCAGGGAACGGTTTGGTGATGGAAAAGCCTGCAAAGTTTGCCGTGGCACACAGTTTATTAGTGAGGAAAGTCAGAGGGACTGTCCCTTGTGGGAAGGCAACCTCATAAGGTGACCCATCCTCAAGGTAAGCTGGAGCACCGGGGTTGCTCAGGTTCTCATTAGAATCACAAAATGGTTGAGGTTGGAAGGGACCTCTGGAGGTCACCTGGTCCAGCCCTCCTGCTCAGGCAGGGCCACCCAGAGCCAGTTGCCCAGGACCACGTCATGTCCAGACAGCTTTTGACTATCTCCAAGGTTGGAGACTCCCCCAACCTCTTTGAGCAACCTCTCCCAGTGGTCGGTCACCCTCACAGTAAAAACCTGTTTCCCTGTGGTCAGACAGGTCCGCCTGTCTTTCATGGCTCTCATCTCTCTTTCTCAGTTACGTACCTGTGATTTCAAACTGTAACCTCCCCAGCACGGCCGATTTCTCCTTTGCCTGGATTCCAGTTAGAGGGAGTTTTCCCTTCAAAGAAGAAAAGAAAAAAGGTGCTTTTCCTTTGGCTCCTCCTTTTTCTCCTTGCTATTCAGATGTTTCATCACCCGGCGCTGCTCACTAGCTCCAGCTCCTTTTACTTCTTCACTTATTTGACCATTTCCAGTATTTCCTCTGTTACCTTGTACGTGATTGCCGTTCTGTCCTTATCCACGGAGAGGAAAAGCAGATCTTCTGGAAACAGGATCAGCAGTCTTTCCTCGGAGTCCTGTGGAAAAAAGACATCTTGGAGACAGCAGAAACATTCAATAACTTCCACTCGATGGGTCTGTCTCAATCGAAGGCAGAATATGGAGTGTAAGGACTATGACAGTACACCAAAACCTGGAACTGTCTGAAGCACCCGGTTGCTCCGGTGCCAGCCACAGATACTGGTCTTTATATTTCTTATTCAGGTTGGCTATTCACCACTTACAAAGCTGATCGGGTATCACAAAGTGGTGAGGGTTTTTTAGAATAGGTCAGGTACGCATCTGCAAGGAGATGTTTGGAAAACGTTGGTCTTGCTGTGTGATGGGAAAAGGGTAGATTAATCCCTCCCAGCTCTGCTCCCTTGGAAGTTGTGGGCAACTGTTTGGACACATTGTCAGAAGCAGCTTTCAGAAATACAACTGCATTTCCTTTTGTCTCTTTAATACTGTGAGACTTTGACATAATTACCCTTTTTTTTTTTTTCCTCTTTTCTTTACGCAACAGTATCACGTGAGCCTAAACTTTCACTGGTTCCAGTCTTCAAGCCACCCACACATCAGACTGGTAGACGTTGTATGTTACCCCCATGCAGCCACCAGCCACTTGCACCGTGGTCAAATACTGTATCCTTCCCAGATGCTGAATAGGTTTTCCTTCCCACTTCAGAATGGTGTTACACCACAGATGTCTCATCAACTCCCGTTTCTTCCATTGCTCATCACACGGCACCTGTTTGTTGAGTTTTTTTTTAGAGACAGAATAAAATGAGATAAAGCTACAGGTATGTTTTTCAGGGTTATAGGGTCATAAAAGAAAGGTAGTTAGGATATATGCTTGGAAACTGGGAAACACATGATGAGGTTCCTAGTTTGCTGTGGCTTTCCTGCCTACTTGAACAAAGTCAGGCGTACTGTGGTTTCACGAGCAGCAATTGAGACAACCGAACAGCTTTAGCCATTAAAAGGGAAAGCTCCCAGTTTCCTCCTGCCCCTCGGAAGAGATTGTTTGAGACACTGGTTTGATTTGAATTAGAATTTCGTCTTAGTTCAAAGCACTTTGGGCTTGGCATGCAAGTCCCGTTATTCGGGGGTATTCTCCTTTTCCTTCAAAGTCGCGCTGCCCGGCTAACAGGGGAGTGGGACTCGATGCGAGCTCACGGTGTACATGGCTATGCCGAGTCCTGGATGGATTTCCACGATCTATATTGAATCCTTAGAGCGGGACCACCTGGGCTAACTACTGTAAAATTAGCTTGTGTCCATTAACTGCCATCAATTATGTGAACTGTGGGGAACGGCAGCGATCAGCAGCTCCTACGGATGGCTGGTCTGGGGTTGTACTTTCTCCCCCCAAACCGAAGACACAACCAAGGTGCGGTGTTGCCCTAGAGTCTGTGCCACGCGAGACATCGAGGACAGCAGAGTGGGTGTTTAAAAAAGGGGAAACCTTAGCAGAACTGTTAGTAAATAACACTAGGGAGGGGGAAAAGACAAGCTGGCTTTCCGGTTGGCGCTTACCCATTAGGAATCTGAGCGTACCACCTCATGGACAAAAGCTTTGGAGGACTGGTTGGATTCCCCAAGGCAGGGTGGTGCGGGCGTTCGCGATGGCAGCGTAACCCTGCCATCTTGTGACCCGTGTGGATGTTGCAGTGTGTCGCTCGTGTGGCAGCGTGTATCGAAGAGTAAGGCTTTATTTTGTGACTGTAACTAAGAGGAAATTTAATGTATTTTCTTTTTACCAGTGTAGTAGTTACATCTCGGGAATAAAAAATGATTGGTAATTTTTCTAAAATCTCTCATGAGCATAGAGTAGCGGTTGCAAATTTGTGTGTAGTGAGTTTTCTTGCCATAGCCTAGAACAGCGCCCTCAAGCACCACCACTCTTCACTTCCACCCTGCATTCTAAAAATCCCTGAAAAACCCTGTCCACTTTCAAAGCCGCCACTGTTTCCTGTTTTCATCCCATTCTCTTTACATCTCTTCTGCAGTGACAAGTTACGCCGGGGGAGGTTTAGATTGGATATTAGGAAAAATTTCTGCACCAAAAGGGCTGTCAAGCACTGGAAGCGGCTGCCCAGGGAGGTGGTGGAGTCGCCATCCCTGGAGGTGTTTAAAAGACGCGCAGACGTGGTGTGGAGGGACATGGTTTAGTGGTGGTTTTGGCAGCGTTAGGTTGACGGTTGGACTTGAGGGTCTTAGAGGTCCCTTCCAACCTAGACAGTTCTATGATTCTATGACTCACCAGAAAAGAGATACTATTGTTGGGGTTGACTGGGCAAGGAGCGTTTGCCATCTTGATTTGGTGCTGGAGGTGCCGAACCCACATTTCAAAGTCAGCTGAATTCTGGCAGCAAACGAGCCTGGGTTCTATCATGGACCCTGTGCAAAGAAACATAGAAGCCCTGGGTCTGAGGAAGGGCGGCCGCCATCTGCCTTTGAGCCCAGTGGGTGAGTCTGTGTGCTGCCCTTCCACTCTGTCATTCGCTATCCCTAGAGCCGTGTTCCACCTCTGCTCTGATATCTCATGGTGAAACAAGCTCATGTCTGTCTCGTGTTGTTCTTGACGGCAGATACTGGGTGGGCACTGGGACAGTTAGGTACCTTCCTTGTTCTACACACAGACATCAGCATTTGCCTCCTGTTTAGTTTAAGAAAATTAGAGTGAAAGGGAACCTATCATTTATATTGCCTTGCACGTGAGGAATTCTAGTTAACCCTGAGGCATTTGTGGCTTAAGACGGTGCAGCAGTTGTGTCCACCTGTAAAAACTAACATTCCAAATTCCTTCCATCTCGCTATGTCTCATCCCTCTGTGTAACTGTAGCATGTGCTGCGTGTGAGAGCCCAGTCCAGAAAGGCCTGGCACGTTCTCCAGCGTGGCTGAATGTTGGAGAGGAGGCATGGCCCTTCTTCAGTGGTCCCCCACATGGCTGCATAACCCCTCTCATCTTCTAGTGGGAGGTGTCCCTGCCCATGGCAGGGGGGTCGGAACTACGTGATCTTCAAGGTCCCTTCCAACCTAAACCATTCTATGATTCTATGATCTTCTAGCCACGTAGGCCAGTCCTTGAAGGCCAGAGCGTGGGTATCACTGCTTTGTGACCATCACAGGCCCCTTCAGGAACTGCAGAACAGGCTTACCAGAGATTTCAAATGTGTGGCTGACTGCACTCGCAATCTCTCTCAGACGCATCCCAGCAAGAGGAAGGAGACCCTGGTGTGGTAGGGAATTGTGTTAGAAATTGGTTGGTAACAACAACTTCTCTGTGTCCCACCGCGGTCCCTCTGATGTACAGTGGAATGCTTTTCTGCAAGCCAGGCCAAAGAACTTCCCATCCTTCGAACCTTTGACTTTAAGGGACTCTGTGTGCGATGACATTCAGCTCATTGTCTGAAGACATCGGAAATGGGGGGGGTTTATTCATGTTTCCCTGCAAGTAAAATGACTGTCCTCCTTCATAAAATGCTCTGAGATAGAGGGGTGAGCTCCACCGATAGACCAAGGCTGGTCTTGAAAAGTACTTGGTATAAACTAGATGGAATTTCATCTGCTTTGCAGCCTCCCCTTCTTTAATTCCTGCCCCCTGCCCCGAACCACGCTAGGAGACTACGCTCATGTTCAGGCCCTACTTTGTGTTTTGGATCCTGTATTTCATGAACTGATGATTTCTTTTCTGTGTCCTCTTACGCCACCAGTCTTTACTGATGGAGGGACTTTTTGTCGACTGCAGTGTTACACAGATCAAGGACCTTCTTTCTCTAGCTATGGAGTTTCCTAGTGTGGCTCTCTTTTTGTCTCAGGTTGTATACCCACGACAGCCATCGGGATACGTTGCTGTGCTGAAGGCAGCTCTTCCGGATATGTCTCTCTTTGGTACACCGTGTCTGCTCCTCCAGTATACCTTTACTAACTCTCTCCTGTAATCTCCAGCTCTTTCGACCTTCTTTCGATACTTCCTTGTTCACTAAGCTCACTCCTACAGAGCTGCATTCCCTCTCCGTGGATAAACAAATCAAGGGGGCAGCGAACAGATCCTAGGCGTATAAGTAGAAATTGGCACTTCTCCTTCAATCCCTGGAGCAGACTCGCTTCCCTGTTCCAAGCAAGCTGAAAAACGGCGAACTGTGAGCTACTGTGCTGGAAAACACGGCAAAGCTCCGCTGAACTCAGCGAAGTGTCTCTGTCTTGGCTGATGGGACCTGCACGTGTTTGCTGCATCCTGAGCCTTCCCCTTGGCAGGGCACCGAGGGTGGGTGTACTCTGTTTGCCACGTACGGGCTAGAGCTATGAGCAAAGAGATGTTTAGGAAATCTTGAATATGAGCAGGGATACCAGAGATACAGAAGGATTCTTGTGCTTTACCTTGTACACAAATGCCTTCTTTCTGCGATCCACCGAAAGAATCAGCAAGTGGAAGGAGGACAGCACAACGTAGCATTCGCACATCTCCTGTTGAAATAAAAACAGTTATCTTTCCTCCAAAAGGTTTCCAATTTTTTTTATTTTTTTTTAAGGAAATTATATTTCCTCAAAGGTCTTCACCTTCCCTTCCTTTCTGCGGATGCAGTTCTTAGTGCATCGTTATGTACAGACAGCGCTGACGGGCTGTCGTGGTTGGTGACGAGGAGCTGTGCGGTGTTCAACGGCTGGACTGTCTTGCACTAGGGCACAGTTTGACTGAAGCATATGTCAGTACTTTGTAATTTTATCTCATCTTTCCTTAAATGGTCTCTGTGTGCTCTCTGAGCTCTAGGAAGCCAGACCGCGGCAT
>NW_009649449.1:2775318-2805565 GCF_000708025.1 Charadrius vociferus | reverse complement strand
ACCGGTGTCTATACAGTCAGATAAACACTGATGTGCAGTTAGAAACCTGAATCCGTGGCATGGTTAGAACAGATCTTTCCCTCTTCTGACCTCGTCAAAACCAGGGTAACGGCAATGACGCTGCCTTAGTTTTACCAGTCACCTCCAGTACCTGTGGAGAGGGCTCGATCGTTGCACATACACATTTGCAACCGTAATAACCGGTCCTTGTCTCTTTGGGGAAAAAAGTACAAGAAAATTCTGACAAAGAAAAACCCCTGGTTTTGTTTCCTCAGGGAATGGACGAAAAGATTTACGGTGCTCAAAGAAGTGGCTATGAGAGCCATTCAGCTTTTGCTGTCACCGGTGAAAAAAGTTGAACATATCAGCATTAACTCTTGAAAACAAAGGTCGGGACAAATCGTAGCTTTAGTCAAGCCCTGGGATTTGACAGTAATTTGGACAGGATGTAGGAAACCCAAATTTACCCCCACCTTATCCCTTGCGTATTACTCAGTGGTTATAGCGAGAGGATAATTACCTCCATTGAATGACTTCTCAGAAAAACCGGGGAGGACCAAATAATTTCCCCAAGAGAGTGGATGTTCCTCCCTTCCCAGCCGCTGATGGGCTGTGTGATCAGCAAGTTCGCTAGTTCCTCCCGTGTTCTTCCCCACGGTACTTCTGGCTGAAACGAAGAGGCATTAGCGGGCATTTCTGCTGGTAATCTTACCAGCAGTATTCTGCAAGGTAAGACAATTAGAAGTGGAAAAACGGAAACGAGAGCCAAACAATAATGATTTATAACACTAGCTAAAAGAGAGAAGGGGTAGTTTTGCAGCCCAGACGGTGGAAGATTTGGATGTTGACCATATATGTGAATTTGCATAAATCACTTCCCCCTTCCTCTGAGCATCTTCTCTCAACAATGGTGATAAAACGTGGTCCCAGGAAAAAAAAATCCTGAACTGATTTGTGATGACAAACTGTCTTGCATGTGAATTTGTAGAGCAAAAGCTGGAAACCTCTACCTGGGCCTCAAAACCGAGACAACTGTTGGTTACTTGCTTTCACAGCAAAGGGCATGTCGTAACCTCTGACACCTCACTGTGATGGGATGCTGCATCATGATGGGATGCTGCATCACGATAGTGCCACGATGGGTGAGATAAACAGGCCGCTGATTTCTTCCTTGATTCCACATACAAATCTTTGCTTGCACGGTCCTGCTCATACTCACGTCTTCCGTTTCTGCTGGGATTGCAGGGTCCTTGGGATGGAGGGACACCTCGCTCTGGCCCTCTGAGTTGGACCCCCTTCTGAAATGGGAGAGAACACAGGAAGGCATGGAAAAGCACTTACAAGTGTTGCATTTTTTAAAAGAGAGAGAGAGAGATTTCTGGCATAAATTATGGATTTCTGGCATAAATTTGGTGTATTTTAGAATATGCAGCTTTTCACAGGAGCATTTGTTGGTATCAGCTCAGTGAACTCTAGGAAAAAAACAATGCAGCAGATGCAGAACCAGAAAGCAGGTGTGTCGGGGAAGAACACACCTGATCTTTTGGTGAACACAGCACTAAACGTCCCTTCATATTAGGCAAAGACTATGTCCTAAACTCAACAGAGCACTTAGACTCCTAATTTTCCACTGGCGGTACACAGAGAAGAGCGTAGGGATGAGGAAGGTGCTCTCAGTGTGCCTTGGTGGGCCAGGAAGGAATAAGACCATTTCGTGTAAAATTATGGAAGGAAATGTATAACGCAGCTCAACACTTGGCCTAAAGCGGAGACCACTGAGGTGGTACGGGAACAGTCTTCACAGGTGTAAAATGCTACTAGAAAGAGGAGGGGGACATTTCTTTCTTTGTGGCCGTGGTGCGTAAGGTAGAGACAGTGGCCTCACCTGCGTTAAGGGTTTGCTGTTAGGAAGAAGCAGTGGCTTCCCTGGGACACTGCAGCACCTTCATCGCTGGAGGTTTTCAAGGACAGGTTAGACAAGCGTTTGTCAAGCAAGACTTAGGAAGAGCAGAGGTGGAAGCGGGACTAAAGGCCTCCTGAGCTGCTCTTGGTGCCTCCTGTCTGTCTGTGACGTGTGACGGTCCGATTGAAAACATCCATGTCTGACAAAGCGTGAGCAGTGCTTGCCAGAGCCCCAGGAGTGAGTTAGTTGTGATTGCCCCCCCCTCCTCCCCCAACAGAATTACAGCCATGGCAGGAAGGAATGTTTCCACCTTCAATTTCTCAAATGCTGCCCCACTGTCTTAAAAGACTGTGGCACCTGGGGGACGTATTGAGGAGAAGCAAGCAGGCTCTAGTTAGAAGATGAAACGAATCTGACACTTAGCGTTACTGTAAATTCTGGCGAGAAAAAGCAAAGAGAAAGCTTCTCCTTGAAGGGAGTCATATTTGGAAAGCAAATACAGCCACTGAGGCTCAGTCTCGAGCGCCAAATCTCTTTCTGTTTGAGTGGAGCTGGCTGGCTTTTATCATGTGCCACCAAAATCGCTACCTACCTGGTCCTGCCTGGCTTCAGTAGCTCCAGCTCATCCTGCCCTGCTCCTGCCGAGCCAGCCTGCCCGGCGCTCGGGCTGCAGCATCCCATGCTCCGTCGGGGATGCTTCAAACTGGTGCTGCAGTCACAGGGTCGCGTGAACGCGCCTCGACTGTGGTCAGTTAGAGTAAGCGCAGGAGGGGAAGGAAACACGCACGTACCCTTCAACTTACTGCTCATTTACATGCCCCTCGGGGTAGAAGCAGCAGCGTCTGAGATGTTAAAAGCGTTTCCTGTGGGTTTTAAACCTCTCTCCCTTCCTCCCCGTCTCCTTGGTTCCCCCAAGCGTCATGGTTTCCTGCTGTGATGGTGGCCTGATCTGATAAGTACATGTTGCTGCTTGGCTGTCACCTCAACCAAACGAAAAACGAAGGAGAGACTTAATATAACAAGGTTAAACGCACAAGGCACAGAGCATCTAATGAGCTGGAAGGGGTTGTCAAGCGTTGGAGCAGGCTGCCCGGGGAAGTGGTGGAGTCACCATCCCTGGAGGTATTTAAAAGACGCGTAGACGTGGTGCTGAGGGACATGGGTTAGTGGTAACTTGGCTGGGTTAACGGTTGGACGCGATGATCTTAAAGGTCTCTTCCAGCCGGAACGATGCTATGATTCTAGGATTCTATGGCATACAGCTACAAATGATGGGACAACCTGGGCGATTTCCACCGCTAAGCCGCAGGTTGAGTCTTTGCAGCTTCTCTCCCTGCCTTTTTGTGTAAGGGCTTTGTGTGTAAAAAGTCTGACCTGTTTCTGGATTGCACCGGGCAGATCAACATTGTTTTTAAAAGGGATGAGTTTTAATGTGGTAACAATTGTCTCATTTTCTGTAACTTTCCTACAATTTCTGGCTGGCCGGTTAAAGTAGAGCTTCTCACAGAAGAACTAAGAACTTATAGAAATAGTTACTGGTTTTCCAGTGGAAGTTGATCCCTGTTTGCTTCTATAAGGTGAAAATGCACAGCACATACAGGTTGAGCTTTTATTTTCTTTTTATGTCTTCTGAACTCGTGAAAGCCCTCTTGCTCTGTAACGGTTCAGAGGGTTTTTCCATGATGGTCGAAGAGCTGCGCGTGTGGTAGAGTTAGGAGAGTTTGTTGACTTTCCGGGCAACGAGACAACCTTTTTTCTAGAGCAACCAAGCTTCTTGGAAGAGTTCTGCAGCCCTTTGGCAAGGCTCTGACCGAAGCGGCTGGTACTGCCAATTTGGGGCCGCAGAAATCGGCCGATACACGGGCCAGTTCTGAGCTTCGAGGGTTGTTTCTGGCCCAGGTCTGCGGCATCCTCGTGATAGAGAAGCACAAAATGGCGTAGTTTCTCTAAAGGCAAAACTCTCTGGCGTTTGAGGCGCTTTTTGAAAACCTCAAGAACCAAATCTGGAAAAGAAGATGCAGTTATGAGGTGGCCTGAACGCTCTGACGCTAAAATACACCCCAGCTGTCGTGTGTACGTGGGGGAGGATGAGGGGTGGCGAGGGGAAGTGGTTTCCAACCGGAGATCAGTGGACTATTACTATTAAGACAACTGAAAAAAAAAAAAACAAACCAACCCACCACCACACTGTTCTTGCATTGATTTCAGCCGGCTTCAGCTCCACTGAAAACTTAGGAAATTGGCAGGAAAAAATATTGTAAAATGGCTTACAATGCAGTACAGGATACGAATGCACCCCAAAATAAAAATATATATGCACGGGAAGGTAAATGTGTCTATGCAAGTAAACATCAGTGGGCTATGGCTGATACCCTTCATGCAGACACAGACTCTCCCTTTACTACTTCTCCTTACAGGTACGGGGATATCACAAAATCAGAGGTGGAGGGGATTTTGGTCCTCCAGGCGGGAGCAGTTCTAGTCAATGTCTACCAGACCACGTAAGGATTTTTTTCAGTCTTTGTAGAGTTCACGCAGCGGCTGCCACTGTACCTGTGCAGGACAGCGGGGTACAGCCTTTCAGCCCTGCCACGGCTGTGTCAGGCACGCTGTAAAAAACAGCTTAAATTCCTGCGCGTTCGGGACAACAAGCACGAGAAAAAAACGTGCAGGTGCAGTTTATAGGGTGATATGTTAAGATTTAACCTTTTGTACATAGATATATAAGGAAACGTTCTTAAAAAGTAATTATAACAAAAGAATAAATGTAACCGCTTATTTCTTTCTAATGGGACCATGGCTAAAAAGACCGTAGCTTTTCTAGGTCGGCATGGATTCCAGTTTTCACAGAATTCACAGAATTCACAGAATTGTTAGGGTTGGAAGGGACCTCTGGAGATCATCTAGTCCAACCATTTTCAGTGCCTCTGGAGATCATCTAGTCCAACCCTTTTCAGTGCCTTCTAAATTCAGTGCTTACAAACTCGGCGGTGAGATATCTTTATTCAAAGACTGGTTTTGACCTACAGCTGATGTAAAGAGGACTCTTTCCTCTGACAAGCAGCGGAGCAATAGGATTTTCTGCGGCTGGCCGCCCCATGACTTGTTCACTTACCAAGGCTCTCGTGGACGACTGTTGGGATGATGTCTCTCAAGACTTTGCAGTTGGTGTGCAGTGCGGGGTTTGCATTCATCTCCAGAAGCCAGACCTAGAAAAGATGAATGCCGATCAGGAACCTTGGCCGGATCTCCTCAGAGTCACAGCAACGTCCTTTTACTGACTTAGGGAACACCTTGAGAGGGAGGAGTGCTAATAAATCCCGGCAAAATCCCACAACACACAATGCAGGCAGGACAGAATTTTCCAAAGGACCAGATGAATTAAACAAAATCCCTTTTTGCATACATTTACATACTTGAGAACGATACTAGACGTTATTTTGTGTCTCCAGCTGATGCTCTTTAGGTTAACTCTTGCTCTGCAGGTGTGTAAAGGCACTGTGTTTCTTAACGTACCAGTTTCTCTAACAATTTCTAGTTGAGTTTTTTTTTGGATACCATGAAATAAAGTTGTAAGGAAGGCAGGAATCATTTTGATTTGAGGTGGACGTGGGACCAAAACTAAGCAAACATGGCACTGAGTTTTCAATGAACGCTTGGCCATGATTTCCTGGGTAAGCTTTACTTTCAGGTAGAAGCCATGCAAGATGCTGATTTTACATATCTGTACTAGTCTCATCTCCATTTCCCTTTGAAATGCCACGGTTTGAAGCAACAAGTGCAGAATGTGATGGTCCAGTTACAAATCTGTGTGAAACCAAACAATTGACTTGCGTTTTATTGTTTACTATTTATTTTCCCTATGGCAAAACTCATCTGTTCACTTCATGCCTCCACCATATGGTGCTGCATCATCTATATAACACATGTAGGAACTGTTCCCTGTTTTGTCAGGAATGATATTTAGTCGTGTAACAGCCCCAGGAGAATTGGACGGCCTTTTAATTGATTTAAAAAAAAAAAAATTAAAATATTTGGGTTTTTTTTTTGTGAAGCCACAATGAGTTTGCTTGCAAGTCCCTGTGAAATGAAGGTAGATTTTGGTAGATTTTGGCAACGTGATAGCCCTCAATTTGGCACTTAATTTTGCTAAGAATAAAATATAACAATAATTTTCACTTCTTTGAAATACTTTCTTAAACAAATGAAAAGACTGATAAGTGAGGGCAGTGAAATACCTTTTTTTTTTTTTTTTTTCCCCAGAGGAGAACTGGAACAGCTGATCAAAAAACCCACTTTGCAGATGCCAACAGAGGGCACCGAAGGTACATACATTTCTCTTGACAAACTCATTCGTCTTCTGCATAAGTGTTCTTTTTTCTATTAAATGTTCCTGAGATGTTGTGCTGACAGACAAACTCAATGAACCTTCATAATTGTCTTGATTAGGTTTTGGTTTCTTCTCCTTCGAAACAAATGAAACTGAGAAAGAGGAGGAAGAAAGTTCTCTGTGACGTCTGTCGTGCTGTTCGTCAGCTACATTCCCCATTATTGTTCTATCTGAATGTCTTACAGTTTTTAAATGCTCTTAACCTCTCAAGAACCAGGGCAAGTTAATAAGTGCCCTCGGTTCTGTTTCAGGAAGAGCAGAGAGAATAAGGCCGAGGTTCACCGTATCTGTGTGCGTATCTCTAATTTCACAGGAATTTCACGTAGAATGAAATTCCCGTGCTTCTCCCTGCATCTGGCATGCAGGTGCCGTGCTCAAAATTTCCTAGGAAGCGTATGACAAAGAAAGAAACCCAAAACCCAGAATGTCTGTCCTCGATTTCCTAACCACGGACCATCCGTTCTCTTTAGGCGTCTCAAGTGATGAGAGCAGTGGGTGCCCCGTGGCTGTGGTCAGAAGTGCTGCTCTGGATGTTTCTCGGGGATGGAGGGGTTACTGCTCCCTGCAGCCTGCCGGTACACCTCCATGCTCTGTCACATCTTAAACTCACTCTGTCAAGACATCACAGGTAGGCTTAAAACCTTTAAATAGCAGGATTTTTCTATAGGTTCTTGAACAGCTTGCTGACTGCAACCGGATCCTGCATTACTCCGGGATCCCTCTTGTTCTTTGTATAGTGCTGGATGCGGTATTAGCATCTGCTGAATACTTTCTATTTTCATCTAGTTTGATTACTGTTGTAGTCTCACTGCTGGAGAACCATCCTCACAGCAGCAGTTCAGAGTCTTTCACGGGAGCGTTGGATGGTGAGCCTGGGCTCTGTCCCATGCCGGCATGGACGCAACAGCCAGCATGAGACCTGTCCGAGGGTCCTTTCCCTGCCGACATGGGCAGGGGTAAGATGTTTTGGTGTGCAGGAAATGCATGATTGAGCCAGTGTTTTGTTCCGTTTCTGATCAAAAAAACCCATTTAGTGTATTTAACTGTGTGGGTCTTTGCTGGAGCTCGCCAAGGGGAAGCTGAACGTCCCTGCTGGGGGCGCAGGGAGGGAGGTGGCATCTGTCCCTGCTCCCAGAGGCTCCAAGTGACGTGATAGCAGAGACTGAATGGGAATGTATATATCTCTCTACACAAGAACTTGTTCTTAGAGAGGATGGCTGTAACATGCTTCAAAGCCCAAAGCTGTCCGCAGCAGGGCTGTCTTGTTCTGCATCTGCGTAGCAGGAGGTGTCCGGGGAGCCTGACCTCTGGCTGGAGCTTTAAGCAGCACTGAAATACCAGTCAGAAATAGGAATAAAAATCACTTCATCTGTGTGGCCATACCTGGAGCCACACGCACAGTCACGAACCAAGCCCTGGAAGGGCTGCTCAGATGTTGCTGACCCAGAAAGGGACCCGCTTACGATCGTGGAGACCACAGCCTGAGGCAGTGGGGTTCTGTTTTCCGCAGTCTAAACAAGCTTTTATCAGTTGGGTTTTTTTATCATCGTGACCTGGAGTGGGCACAACCAAATCTTCCAGTATCTACGTGGTACCTCGTATTCCCAGGGTGAGTGAAAAGCTGTGTCATGCAAATCAAAGGAACCGTCCCTGCCTTAACGAGGGGTTCGAGTGTTATCTTCATTTACGTACATCTACCACAAATTGGCAAATGGCTTATCTGCGCTCAGTCTGTTCCCTGCTGATAGACAGCCGAGTCCCTTTATGGCTGATAAAAAATTTACACATCTGTCTTCCCAGCGTGCCTCTGGAGAGAAGCCCTTTCGCACGGCTGATGCAATGCTTTCTGAAAACAGGTTCCTTGAGCATTTAATTGACACTGTCCTGAGCTGTGTAGTGACTAAGGCATGTACAGTGCCGCACGAGGAAGAGCCAGAAAACAGCAGGAAAAAAAAGCCAAGAACAGCAAAACCACATCCGTCACTTTTGCTCCCTCTCCTCTTCAAGTACTTCATTCTTTTCGCAGCTCACAAATGAATATGCAAAGCTCTGCGGAAGGCTGTGGTCTCTCAGCAGGCCCTGCTTTCATCGTCTCTGCTTCTAAGAACTCTGAGGGAGGAAAAACACCCTGCAAAGACTGAATCGGGATGCTGCGGGGCCTTCAAGAATTATTAGGAGTGATGCTGGCGGCGTTTGTATCTCAGAGAAATAAGGAAGAGGGAGAGGCATGATAAGCTATAGGACTGAACATATAAGACCGTATTAAATCAGTATAAAGCAGATGCTACGCGTGTCGTGAAAGAGGACGACGGGGAGAATAAGACTGTTGTGTGTCACAGGAGGAGAGGACAGGATGTCGGAGCAGGAATTGTAGCGTCAGCCCACAGAAAATGGGGAGTTTGCTGCGCTGACCAGTGTTAAGTGCGGGTTGAAGCTGTCGGTCCTGCCTCTGCGGGGAGTGTACAGGTGTCCCTCGATGCAGCGCTGCACCAAGGAGAATGTGGGTTTGTTGCTCTCCAGCAGGGGCAAGGAAACATAGACAGACCTCTGCTAATAAACCCTACGTTTCCACATTACTCTCTCTCAAAGGGAAGTCCCAGGTTCCGACGGACTCTGTCGCCACTAAGTGTCCAGAAATCCTCATCATTCTTACAGATAATATCTGTCAAGAAACAGATTTTGTTTATCTCTCCGTATGTAAAATACATATGGTAATGCTCTTTAAATGCTGCAGTTTTTAACTAGCCGAGTAGGAATTGCCGCAGTAGAGTGATACTGGATCTTCTATTCCACTTAACGTTTACACAGCCAGGGCTTTGCGTGCCGACGTTGCAAAAGACAATTCCCACTGAAATCTGAGAAGCACCACTTTCTGCGTCTTTGCCATTTACTCTCCTTTGCCATTGACTTCCCGTACAAAGGAGTCTATTGTTCGGGTGCCTTACCCACCGCTGCATACATTAATTCCCTTCTTTCATAGGGTTTGCTGTTCCCACTGCCCTTGGCTGGAATCTGTTTGAGTTCCTTTCTGCTTTAGCAACAGCAGAATCTGCCAGATGGCTTTCTGTTATGTTTAGGGCAGGTGGTTTGGAAGGGCTGTGCTGCATCGAGAGCACCTCAGTCGCCGCGTTTAACATTTCCCTTCCCCTTTCTTCTGGCTTTCCTTCTCTGTGTTTCATTCACTCTCTACAAGTTTGAATTGTAATTCTAGCAGATTTTCTGGACTCCGTGGGCTGACCTATTGCTAAATGGCGAACCCGCAGTGAACGCGGAGCTGCCGATGCTGACACCTGAATCGATCATGACTGATCCTCAGTACGGTGAGGGCGAGTTCCCCGTTGCCTTCGATAGATACTCAGTGTAAACCAGTATACTTGGTGTGATATTAGAGGCATTACAGGCTGATCTATGCCGGCTGATCACCTGGCATGTTTGGTTTCTGGAGGAAGAAAAAAAACTGAGCGGGTGTTAAAATTCCCATACTTTTCACTATGAACTCCACTTCCCCATGAAAATTCCACACAGAACAGTTTCAGCTGCAGTAAATGCGCTTCTTCCCACCCTGAGCTGTTAATGCCAGGGTCTCTCTGCGCAGTAAATGCACAGGGAATCCAGGTGCCGTGTCTTGATGCTGGACAACGGAACTGGAGAAAAAAAAAAAAAATATGAATCCTGCACTTCATACCTGACTGCCTGAGTCCTGTGTTTAATTCTGAGCGCCAGAGCCTGTGTCAGCTGTGCTGTACTGCTGGTGTTAGACACCTGGCCGATAGCATACTTCGCGTTTGACGATACTGCGTTCATACCTTAAAGTTCTCATCAATTAAAAAGTCACAGCCGATGAGATCAAAGTAGCCCAGTTTGCGGTCCAGTTTGTGCTTGGCTGCCAGGAAGCACTGCAACATGATCTGCTGCATCCTTTTCTGAAACGGAAGACAGGGAACGGTGGTAACTGGCCATTGTGAAGACCAAGGGCATAGGAGTGACTAAGTCATTGGTGCCCTCTTGGTTTAGGGATGTTTTTTCTTCCCCCGCCTCCAGCAGAGCTCCTCTCTGCATTTTGCAGACCGTGTATCCGTCCACTTTGAGTTGGTTGAAACCCCCTCTTGAACTTGGTTCTCCAGGCTGCTGTAGTGGTGTGTGGTGGAATCTTGGCCCTTACTCAGAATGAGCTGTCTGAAGAATTTTTAGTGGTATTCTTTCATTTACTCCTGTGGGGGCACCGAGATGTGAGCTGAACACAGCCATTTCGGACGGTGATGACTTACCCCCCCCCCCCCCGAGCTGTGCTGGACATAGTGTTTTAAAGAAGCCCGGTGAGCTACAGCAACTTGCAGTAGGTGATGCTGAGTTTCATTCGATTTGGAGCTGAAATGCACAGCGGGGAATTTCTGCGTGAAGAGAGTTACCATAAAGTTGGCTGAAAAGTTTCCAGTCCCCTGAGAAACTTGGCAAATTCAACTAGATTTGCTTCTGGGCTGTTTTTCTAAACAAAAACATATTTTAACAAAGTTTTTAACTTTTTGGTTGTCTTTGCATTTGGCTTTAAACTACGGCATTTCCAAAACTAACCTGAGAAAGCCGCGTCCTCTGCCCTTTTCATTTCACCCTAGCAAGGCATGTAGAGAACTGATGCATCATTAGGCTCAGGCTGATGAAATGAAGTCTCAGGGACTCAGATAATTTCCTTTGTTTCTTCAGTGTGACAGGAAGATGGTAAGAAGTCAGGCCCGTTCAGTCGTCTTATCTTTCCTCTGTGATAAGAGACGATCTAAGGCCCTGACGTGATTTTCATGTGGCAAAATCAGATGGAAAGCGAAGGGCGAGACCAAGTCAGACCGGAAAGAGACCGCTGGAAGTGTAGTCCCTTTTCAGGCTGAGACCTGTCAGGCTGGAGAGCTCTCTAATATGTCCTTTACTTTTTAATGCAGGACCACAGCGTTGGGCCAGGAAACTGAAGACCATAATTGCAATTTTGTAGTTAGCTTTTACATTCACACTCTCTTTCTCAGCAGTTTACCCATTTTATTAAAATTAAACTCTTTGTGTCTTCACTTCTGTGTTTAGCATCTGCAGATAAATGGTTACCATGGGACCATCAATACCTTCTCGCTCAGCGTATGTGTTTCCTTGGGGACTCCGGTGACTTGACGGGTTTTCTCCCTGTTTCTGTCACCCTAATTATGCAGACCAGCACACCGTGCACTTGCTTGTACTCACCGTAAACACGGTGAGAACCCAGTCTTTGGGGAGGCCATTGGTTTTTCTGAACTTCTCATTAACGTAGCTGTTGAAGTGCTCCATCTGCCAAACTGTCTCATCTTTCAACTGGCTGTACAGGGAGTTCTTCTTCTGCACGTGCTGAGAGGTGGGGAACAGAGCAAAGGGAGCGTTAGATTTCTGGCAGTGAAGAGCAGTTGGGAACCAGCTTGCGTGGCAGATATCCAACCCCCCCGAGTTGTTCCAGGTGTCTGGAGTTGGGAAGAACCCCAGGATGAAGTTGTAGGGGTGGAGGGAATAGATCCCTTCACTAGCTGGAGCGTAAAACACTGTCTCTCCATGGGCCTGACCCGCATGGCCGTTGGAGAGACAGTTACCCAAGGTCTCCGTCCATGCGCTGTTTTCTCTGTGTGTGTGTGTGTGTGTGTGTATGGCATGTCTGGACCAGTGGCTGGCAGACAGGGAGAGGTGCTTTTGAGTCATAGTCATGATATTCTTTGAACTAAATCCAGTTCCAGTGCCTAGTCCTCTCCTAGAGGAGACCTCATCTGGGAGAGGTGTGTGGATGTACCCCCAGAGGAAACCAAGGTGAGGGCTTCTCTCCTCCGCTGTCTCATTAATCCCTGTGTCAGCTGGAGTTTACTAATGATGGGGTATTTACATTGTTCGAGCACAGATGAGTCCCCTTTTCCCTGTGACACAGCCGGGCTTGGCTGCAGCTCCGTCTGTGGGACGGTCCCTGCGAGGTTGCAAAGCTTCTGGTTAGCGATGCCGTCTCTGCTGCCTCTCGTCTTTGGGAAATACAGTAGGAAAACGGCTGATTCCAGGTGGGATGAAAGGGTAGGAAGGGAAGGAGAGCAGAATCAACTGTAATTTGAAGAAGTCTGGCCTATCACCAGCCGCTCCTGCAAGTTTCGTTTCCCTCCTCCCAGCAGGAACTCAGATAATTTATGTTCTGCTAATAAACACCTGTCCTTTGTTTAATACCACTTGTGCCATGGGATCCTACCCCGGCACCTGGATTCCCGGGTGGATAGCTCTCTAGCTGAGCAAACAAACTATGCCAGGAAAACAAGCGGCAGGGTGATAATAGCGTATATTGCAGGAAGCAGCTGTAATCTGCTGTCCTGAGCTGCCCTTCGGCGGGAACCGTAAAACTCCAACTGAAGTGGGCTCGTCTGATACCTCTCTAAAGGGTATTTTGCAAGTTCTCAGAGCACAGCGTGACACTGGGAGGAGAGAAGGGCTTTAAAAGCAAACCGTTTTCTTCCTTCCGATTCTTTTAATTCTCTTTCATCAGGGCCAGTTCTGACTACTGAAGGGCCTCGCTTGCAGCGAAGCCGTGGGTAGATCTGAGGGAGGCAAGCTTCTATTTTCCATGATGGGGGGGGGTACAAGCCAGAACGGTCTTGTTCTGTTGTAGCTCTACATTTGAGAAGCAAGACGAGCAAAGATGGAGATTTAAGAACGATGGCTCTCGAACGCCACATCTGCATCTTACATCATTACGAGTATTGTGTTGAAGCACAACAGGATCAGCAAAATCCTTCGCCGAGATTAAGGCTCCTTTGTGCTAGGTACCTGCAATCAAAGGCTTCTTGCCCTAAGCAGCTTATTGTCTACAGATACATGAGACGGCAGGAAAAAGAGGTCCGGGGAAAAAAATCGTCAGGTTAAGCAGAGAACTGGTCCATGGCAGAGAATGGAACTGGATCCAGTACTGCTCCTGTTCAGCCCTGTTGCCATGCCTGACCGTTTCCTGGGTGCATGGATTTTCCACGCGTGAGGCATTTACTTTTAGCTTTTCAAAAGTCTTTTTATTTTTTTTTTTTTTTTTTGCTTCCCACTTCTGCCAACCACCCCCTCCCCTTCTTCCGAACTAAGGGCGCTTAATTTACCTGATTGGTCAGATGAACAGTCAGATCATCAGAAGCGGCGTCATAATTTACACAGGTCAACCGCACGTAACCCTGGGCAAAAAATACCACGTATGGTGCGGTGCAGGCAATGAGGAGGTAAGAGCGGACATCAAACTTCTTCCCTTCCAGGAGCAGAGGCTGGTGAATATACCTGTCAGAGCGGCATTTTGACACGCGTCACCAACAAGGAGCCAGAATACGTGGCAATTCCGAACTCGCCCAAAACCCCACAGCCACATTTCTCGCCCCTGAACTGGTGTTTGTCCCTTTTTCAACAGTGAATTTAAGGTGAATGGCAGCAGAGGGCGCTCGTTGGAGAGGTTAGAAATGCCAAGAACGGCTCCTTTCAAGAGGGAAAGGAGCTGTGTTGAGTCTCGGGAGCGGGAGGTAATTAAAGATTTACTAACATTTACTGGAGAATATACAAAGTTTATGTCTGAACACAAAGAGCCCTTCATACAGCACCATAGCTTTTATTACCAGCGTGATGTAATCTGGGAATTGTTTCCCTTTATCATCAAAGGTTGCTGGATGTCTACATAACTAACACGGATATGCTGTTAAAACGATCAATGCTAACAACAGTTTTCAAAGGAACATGGAGCCTCATTCCGCAGAGCATAAGCCATTCCTCACTAATAGCAATCAAGATGAGATGTAAGGTAGGGTCCGGCCACTTCTTCCCCTGCCACTGTTGCGTGTCCATGTCAAAGACCATATATTGGTCTAATGAAGGCCCTTGGTCTAATTTTGTCGTATACTGGGTGCTGCATACACGCAGTCCATCCTGTTGCAGAAAGCTTGTAAGATCATCACTCCAGTTCACCATTTTGCAAATCTCTCTTACCCTTTTCAACGAGGCCAACCATTCCTGCGTGATGAAAAGAACTGTTTGGATGAATGTAAGCAGAGAGCGCTGCGTGCTTTGCTACGGGCAGCTCTTGGAAAGCTCTCTGCACGCTGTGCTCTCGTGCGAGATAACGATGCCAAGCCACGATCGCAGAACGTCAGGGGGATGGCACTGGGTCAGCGTGAGGAATTGGTGTCATCGCTTTGCCAGGACGTGCAGTGATCGCTACATGGCAAAATGTGCTTTTGCTATGCCAATACTACAGCGCTGTCGTGAGCTGTATCCCATTTCGTTACTGCCGTGTCACAGCAGTGCCATGCGGGCACGGGCACCTTGACGTTTGGCGTGCCCTCTATGCCTCGCGCCGCGCACCGCAGGCGGCGTCAAAGGCACCTGGGAGCTGCAGCTCCCAGGCTAAATAATGAAAACATCTTTTTTGCGTTCCTCTGAAAGTTTTATTCGCTCATCTCGAAGCACTGAAGTGATTTAATTATAATGCATTCCTCAATGGAGGGAGGGACACTGAGGCAAAGGCAAGTCAGGTGAGTTGTGTCAAAGTAAGCAAGTAACGTTCAGTAGCTGGAACGGTTCTCATGGCTTCTGCTGCCATATTTTTCCCTTCCTTTTTCTGCTCTACTGCTACTCTACAAAATGTTTTGCAGTGGCTGAGAGGGTATTCTATACTCTACAAAGAACCTTCATGGTTCTTTTAGTCATGAAAGGAATAAAAAATAAAACAAGCCTAACCCAAAATTTTCATGACTGCTAGCCACTTGCCTGTTGCTTGAGACGTGGACTTCTGCAGCGTCGAGGCAGAGTTAAGAAGATATTTGGGAGGCTTTATTAGATTGCTTGGAACAGATATTGTGGCTGTACAATTTGTAAAGCACCAGCTTTGTATAAGGAACTGGGATAATATCTAACTTGAATTGCTTTGCACAAGGCTTTATGCGTAGCGTTCATGTACAGAACCTTCTGAAGTCATTCTTAAATTTCCAAACAAAGGTAAACTCAAATCTTTCTGATGACAAAGACCTACCTTGAAATGACCGAAGTGCGGGTGCACGGCAGACCAAACAGAGAAATAGCCTCTCTCCCACAAAATGAAATCTCACGGGTTGGTGAGATGCGGTGTAACCACATTAAATACCGATGGAACGATTCAACTGGCTGAGGCCAGCGTGCTTAATCAAGCGCACTACTCACACGTGAATTCCCAGGCTTGGGTCTCTACCTTTGCACTATTCTGGCCTGGGGAGCCGTGTGTGGCACCCTCTTCTTGAGCGGGTGTTCCTCAGTGCCGCGGAGCTTGGCTTGAAGGGTGTTGAGAGAAGCCGGGTTTTTAAGCAGGAAAATTCCTCGACCTTGGTTAGAGCAACTTGGTTTGCAGATCCAAATCTCTTCTTCTGCAGAGAGGAGGAGTCTGTTGTAGTAAGGTGTGTGGTGTGAAACACCCATGTGCCCATCAGTGGGCTCTGAAAATGGCACACCCGAACACGTGTGTATGTATGTACAGGCACATGCATGTAGATATCAGTTATTTTTACTGTATGTACTTCTGTGAACATTTTAGAGGATCACATAGCTATTTAAATTGGTTGCCACCATGATTAAGACAAATTACCTTTGCAAAGCTCAAAAAAGGCATTTCTCTCATCTTTTAAGTCCAAGCGAAAAGATTCTGGGAAGAATTCTTCCATCTTTAGTAACCTATGGGAGAATCAAATACAAGTTGAGGACCATATCCAGCACGTTCATTCCTCTGTTACTTTCAGAAAGGATTGTTGCAAATAGAAACTTAAGAAATTGCTTTTTTTTTTTTCCTGCTCGTAGACAGTTGCGTGCTTGTTGTATGTTTTTGCTGACCTGCTTCATTCCATAAGCTTTCAAGAATATATGTTTGCCGTAAGACATTCTTCATATGCTCAGTTGTTTTGAAAACTAGTTGAGGTGGCTGCAGGTAACCATGGTACAGCATTGCCGTTTGTTTTTTTTGGGTAGGTCAAAAATATAGGAGCAGAAATGGCAATAAGCTTCTCTTATATTTACAGTGCCTTTGGCACAAGAAGTTGTGGCCTTTTCAGTAGGACGATGTACTCAAAACCAGGGGAAATTAGTATGGCTGTTGTCTGGGGGGGATCTGCCACTCCTACAACTCCAGGCATAGAAAAAGAAGAAATTCTGTCTTTGATGTATGTGCTTCTGGAAAAAAAAGTGATTTTTCTTAGAATATAAGAAAGAAATAAAACCCCAATGCTTTGTATCCTGTACTGTTATGCATCCAGAAGAAACTGGTCCTTTGTTTATGTGCTCTGACTTTCTGTTGGTGTGTTTCTGGTCAAGGTTCAAAGAGGTGAGAGTTCTTACCTGGAATTAGAGCTCCTGCTGATCTTTTTCAGCACTCGCTCTTGCTCTCTCAGGCAGCATAAAAGCCCTATCTTACTGGTGAGGACTCCGTTGTTGGGGATCTGATAGAGAAGCTGTTCACCTATATGAAAAAGGGGGGAAAAAAACCCACCACCAGCTTGTCCTCATTGTCCCGTGCCGCAGAATGTGCAGGATGAAGCTGACTTTGTCACTGCTGACGTTAACCGATTTGCTTTAAGGCAGTAGTGACGACTCAGAGAGTGGTGAAATCACCTGGGGTGAGTGTGTTCCTGTCCACCCTTGTAGCAGAACAGACCGACCTGATGGGGCTTTGTGAAACTGCATCCCTTGCCCGCTCCAAAGGTGCCACCACCGCCACACCATTCCAGCTGCAGGATTGCGTTGAAACACATCTGCACCGCTGTAAATCAGGCCAACTGCTGTAATGGTGCGGTCTGGCAAATCGCCACTGGAATGCCACCAGAGCTGGCAGGAGGGGCAAGGTGGGCTGCTGTACTGGTAGGGACTGGTAGGGAAGCGATAACGCACTCCCTCTGCCACAGGAGAGCCCTCAGCCCTGCGCCATGGTGTTTGCCAGGACACACACAGGTCTTGACCACCTCCCAGGAGTCAAAGAGTTGCCCAGGGGTTGTGCGTAGGGAGTTGCGCGGCTCTGAGGGCACCAGCCAGAGGCTCTGGGAGTCCTTGATGTTGGGGTTTCCTGGTTGGGAAAGCTGGTGGGGCCCTGTGAAGTCAGGAGACACTGATGAGACGAAGGGCAGAGCGCAATTCAGACAGTTGCCGGCTGATGCGGTGGAGCAGTTTGGCTTTTAGTGCCTCTGTTCTCCCTAGAGGGAGATAGGGAAGTGCGGGGTGACCCATCTTGGGCTTGCTCTACTTCTGTCTTCAAGTGCACCCTTCCCTCCTTGCCCCCTCTCCCCACCTCTGCCCTGGGAGCATCTCTAAACACAAGGCGCCCTCGGAGCGCTTGAGAGGAGCCAGAGCTGCGTGCTGGTCCTCTGCTGCTCTGCTGTGTCCGTCCTATGGCAGCCCATCCTCAAGGGGGGGAGGACCGCGTTTCACAAGCGATTGTGATGGTTTGAGTTTAGACGTCCGTACTGCTCACTTGGCTATACTTAGTTCATTTCAATATCTTTTCTCCCAAAGCTGTTTTCTTGTCTAAAACCCTTTCTTTAATCACCATGGCAATCCGGCGCTGATGTCCCCTCTGAGGTCTGCCAGGAAGCTGAGGTTACCTGTTTCTCCAACCCCCGGGCGACTTCCTCCGCCCTGGCAGTCACAAGTCCAGCATTCTCAAGTTTTTCCCACCACCCTCTCCCACTGGAGGCCCACAGGCACCTCTACCTTCTTTGAAATGGTAATAGGTCTCCCGGCACTTGATTTCACACCATTTCAGTGCATAATCCTCTCTTCTGTTGTCATAGATACGCTGCCAGCCTCTGCTCTGGCAATAGATGCTCACACTGCGTATGGAAAACAAAATAGCAAAGTAGTCTCCCTTCTATTAGCAAATATTTACTTAGCTCATATCCCTTGAACTCCTAATAATTTTCTCTGGGAGCCTGACCTAACGGCCCTGGGTGGAGGACAAGGTGGGAAGCGTTAATTAGAATGGCTCTTCGTGGACCTGCTGGTCTGAACTCGGAGAGGGTGAGGGGGAGTGACCGAGGACGCTAAGAACATTGAGATCCAGCAGCTCTGCGGAGAACTTGTACCGTTTCAGCAGGGTTTTTCCAATTAGGATGCGACTGGTACCCGTGGAATAGAAATGTTCAGGGTCTTGTCTTAACAAGGAGCCTCTCCGCTGAGGAGTTTAGGGGGAGACGACAAGTAGCGATAGGAGAAGCTGTTTGTAGACAAAACTACGGAAACAGCAAGAAAGACACTGTTTGCAGCAGAGATTCTGTGGTGCTTGCTGGTGACAGCATCTAGAGAAGAATGCTGAGACGCTGGAAAGAACTCAGAAAGGAATGAACGGAACTTCTGATCTGATGATTTTTCCTGAGCAGAAAGCTCTTCTTATTTATCACTTGTTTTACATTTAGCGCAACAGAATGTTGAGCAGCAACAGTGGTTCCTAGCGCTAGTGATGATGCTAGCAGATTTGCGACACGCTGTAGCTAAGTGATTTCTCAACAGCCCCAACCGAGAAACTTTTATTAAACAAATAGAAGTATTTTGTTTCTTTGCAATGGTACAGTAGTTAGCTACTTTACCGCAGGTGGCCTTCCAGCGGGTACTTGCTATTTGAATTGTCTTTAAATGGTTCCCCAAGTGTACGGCTCCAAAAAGGAAAGGAAAATTAAAATCAAATCAAAGGAGAATTATTGGAGGCCAATGGATAATGGATACCACTGCATGACTTCATATATGGTCATACTACTCTTCGTAGGAGTCTGGTAAAAGGACGTACTTACAGCCCCGCTCCATTAGATCCACTGATATAAAAATACGGTCCTGGTCCCGTTGGTACTTTTAGTATCTCTTCTTCTGGCTGTTTTTCTTGAGGGCATGCCTTACCCTGCGTTCTGTTCTCATTAGACGTGGTTTTGTCGAGCTTCCCTTCAGAGTTGGTAGAAGTACCTGCAAAATGAAAGTTGGAGAAACTTCAGATGATCTGGGATCTTCTCTATAAAATCCACGTGTAGACAGACAGCTGTTACAGAGGAAAATAGTGTAAGGTAAGGGATTGTTTCAGTTGGTTTTATAGCCATTGCTAGGGGCGTTGTCTTAAAACAATTCAGAAATTATTGCTAATGTAACCAGGGAGCAGTTACCGTGGTGTACTAAGTGCTCATGACTACTTCTATAAGTAGCATTTGGGATAGCGATACCCAAATCACTGGCTCCAAACCTACGGAAAACATACAACGGCTTAATACTTCCAGGGGCTGAGAAACTATGCCTCTGGTTTCTCTTCAACTTGGCTACGCACAAAACTTTTGGGGACAGTAATGCCTGTGAACAGAAGAAAAGTCCACTCTGTCCTAGTTCTGTTCCCACTGGAGTGAGGCGGTAGGAGGGAAGGAGGCAGCAGGAAGCAAGCGGATGGCGAGACTGGAGTTATCTACTCTTTGGCCTGTTCTTTTCTCGTTATTTGTTACGGTGATCACATGAGTAAAAACTTCCATCTCGATGACAAAACTCTTTTGACTGAAGTAGAGCAAAGGCATTGGGCGTTGTTATCTCTCATTTTACAGGCACTTGTTTTATGCCTTCGTTGCGCTCCACCTATGAGCGCAGGTGCAGTCCACATGAACCGTGTGCCCACGGTTATTGGATTTCCCGGCAGGCTCCCACACCTGGCGCCGTTTGCTTTGGAATAAAGGAAGCAGATTGCCAACTCGTGGAGGCGGGACTTGCTTTAAATTGCTGCTTCGTGTAGTACTTGGCACCGACGGGTTCTGAGAGCAAAAGCTTTAGCGTTGTTACAAACTGCAGCATTATCAGTGCTAATCCCTGGACTCCTGCCTTGAATTTCCTCCTTAAATTAAAACCAAAACAAACACCACCCCCCCCATATTAGACAACCAGTTTGAACAAGCCGGGGCAGAACGTCCATGGTGGAGAACAGTGTCTCGTAACCGACTGAAATGAGCTTTTTTTCCACGGGGAGTTTCAAGCTGCCTGTTACTGGTTCTGCGGCACCGGGACTGTGCCTGCTCCTTGCCGGACGGTGGGACGGCTGCAGTGGGGAGGACGCTCCAGCAGAGAGCGGTGCCTGTCTCTTTGGGCACCATCTCGTTTTGCTATCACAGCGCCAGACCGGGCGAAAACATAACCCCTTCCGTCTTCCTCCAGAAGAGACCGTCATTCGCGACTCAAGTTGAATTTTTTTGAACCAACAGTCGGGAAGTGGCTCAAAGACAGGGTTAACGCGTGATGCGTAAGCGTCAGGCGAATGGAAAGACAGGCAGAGAAGCAGTGCAGCTCAACGGTTTCCCAGAGAGGCCGTGCATTTTGTGAAAAGGCTGTACGGCACAGCGGTGCCACCCCTCCGGCGACTGGTATCTCCCACGAGGGAGGCTGATCTCGTAGCACGGCGTGTTAGAGTGCTGTTCTTGTCACTCTCTGATACGGGAATGTAAATATTTATTTATCTATTTTTAACACGTAATTGCTCATTCATACCTCCTGCCAGAGCTTTTGGCTCTTTTATCACCTCCCTCCTTGCCTGGATCGCTAGGAAATTAACTCATTTTACACAGTCCCATTTATCCCGAGACACGGACACTTGAAATATCCTGCAGTGATTGAAGTGCTGGTAAGGTGTTCTTCCATTAGCCTGAACGCATCCTTGTCTCTCCCTCTCTAATCTTTATACGGAGGCCCAGGGGCTGGGAGCCTTTTCTCTTCTTTTCTGTCTCATTATGGAATCTCCCAGTATTAAAGACGAACCTTCGTTTCACTGAAGCTTTCCACGTGTATTATTTAAGCGTGACTCCCCTTGGTCTTCATTTGTTTGTGTGGTTTGCATCTTTAGATCATAGAATCATAGAATGGTTTAGGTTGGAAAGGACCTTGAAGATCATCGAGTTCCAACCTCCCTGCCATGGGCAGGGACACCCCCGACTAGACCAGGTTGCCCAAGGCCACCTCCAGCCTGGCCTTGAGTGATGGCTAATTATTAAAGAGATAAGGAGGAGCAGGGATGCAGGGGGTTATTCCCGTTGCCTGATTGCATAAATTTCAGGCGAGGGCCTTTTCAGGCGTTTATCAGAGGTGGGATTAGAGGCTTGTTGGGACTTGAGCTCTTGGGAAGGAACAGGCAGAGCGCCTTGGCTTGCAGATCTCCGCCGCAGAGAGGAGCGGGTGTTTCAGAGGCTGAGTTTGCGCATCTGAACTCAGTTCTGCCTTGTTGTCCTCTTGAAGAGCCGTTCTCTGCCCAAAAGGCTCTTGTGGTGGGGAGGGGGCAGAGCCCCTGGGGAAGGAGTCTCCTGACTCCTCGCACAAACCAGCGGCGTGAGGTTAAACAGTACGGTTCCCTTCCAGAGAGCGCACACAGAGATCGTCTTCGCGCCGGGCGCAGCCAGCGAATGATATGGCTGAAGACAATTTTGGGTTGGGCTCATTGGTTTCTTTGGGAATTGTGTGTTGGCGGCGTCTGTGTAAGGAGCTCCTGTCTAATCTCAGCTCTGCTCTCAGAGCACACGGGGATGAACGCGCTGGCGGGGAGGTGCAGTCTGCTTTGGGTCATTTGCTACCAAAAGGGGGGAAAAAACCACCCAAAACAACAGCGCGTAGAACACAGAACTGCTTTTTTTTCCCCTTTTCCATGTAAAAGAAGGTTTACCAGCACAGTAGTTGACGGATTTCTCTAGAATCCAGAGTTTAAATCAAGCTGAAATTGTCATTTAAGAGGGCAAAATGATCTAATCATCTTTCCAACGACAAGCATTGCCCAAAAGGTTACCTCTCTATTAAAAAGGTTTTCATTTGAAACAAATGACTATTTTTTTTGCTGCCAATACACAGAGCTGAGTCCAACGACGAATGCGTCAGAAAAATAATACCGTTGGGTTTGTCATTGAAAGATTTGTGGCATTTCGGCCAAATTCTCTCTTCCATGAAAAAATAATGGTTTCTTTTCAGAGGAGCTGAATGCTAATGGAGAGCTTGTGTTTTTCTTCGCGTCTTCAACAAAACACTTAAAATGGTAGTATAAAATATTTAATTTCACGAGATACTTGTCAGCCAATAGCAATAGTTTCTGTCTTGAATTATTTGAGAAGCAAAGGGATGGGCTTGTATTTTCACGGGGGTTTCAATGAAAATGGTGTAAATTACTTGCAAATGTCTGTAATTTAAGCCATAAATTCGTGGCCAGCACTTCGGCCAGCGTAAGAAGATCTAACTGCCTTGATAACTGGCATCAACTCAGAACCTGCTCATCCCTCGGCACAATTGATAGCTAAAACCAAGGATAGAAGATTCACCTCTGTCAGCTGATAAGGATCCAGCCTGTTGTTGGTTACTTCCTCGCATCACGGATTTGGTGCTCTTTTTCCTCTTGGTGGGCACAAAGGCCATCTCAGCCCGGCCTGCAAAAACAAAGACCATCGTCAGCCACTTTGCCGGAGTCATGACTCACCTGGGAAAGTCTGTAAGATGTATTTTTCTCTTTGTCATCATTTGCTCTGTTGATTGTAGGCGCCGTTTTTTTCACCAGTTTCTGCAGTATTTTCATTTCGTCCGAATCTTTATTTTGACTTAGTTGTTTAGCTGGGAATACATGGACTCTACTGTCCATCTACAGCTTCCCCGGGGTGCTCTCTAGTGATAAGCTCGTTGGTGACCGTGCTGGGGATCTGACGGCTTTTGTATCTAATCTTTGTGCTCTTTCTACTTCCTTCCCATTGATGGCACTCAGCGTAGGTCTTGGGTTGCTTTGTAAATTTGCTGTAAGTGCTTTTCCTAAGTCTGCTGTTCTTGGTGGAGCGGCGTCCAAGAGTTGTTTTCAGATATATCTGGTATTCCTTGTCCGTGGCATCTTCACGCTCCAGTTGTTCAGCCTTGGGATAGAGGACAGGCTTCTTCTCAGGAAGCCGCGACTCATTTTTTTTGTCGTTGCAATGGCTATGCAAACAACAGATGAGATACTCTTTCTGGAGGCAGAAACCATAACCCCGGATAGCTGTCGGGCGTTGGTTGGGCAGAATATTTTGGGCGAGTTTCATGCTTGGAATAGTCAGTTGTAAAAAAGGACTTGTGAGTCCAGGCTGCAATAACTATTTTGGAGGAAGGATGCTTACCTTAGAAAGCATAGGGCAGCTGAAACATCAGGTAGGATTGGAGAGGGAAATATATATTTTGCTATTTTTACTTATAAGCAAAAATAACAAATAGTCTAAGAAGACCAAATAAATGGAGCGTAGATACTGTGTAGTTTAAAGTCTGTAAGAAGGACAAATGCAAAGGTGGTAGTTCCTGTAAGGAGTGTTATGTAGGAAGATACAATGCAATAACCTACATGATGATAGTGAGCTACTGACTCTCCAGTTAGATGTATCGAAAGCCTACTTCCCGTTAAAGACTGTCCTTCCCCAAAAGCGATTTGTTGGCGTGGGGAGGCAGGGGAGGCAGAGGAGCGTGTCGGTGTCACTGATTCATCCTGTCTGCCGCCGTGGCACAACGCATTACAGTGCCAGTTCCCCGATCTGCAGCTCTGAGTAATAATTGCGTAATTGCGCCTGGGTGGGACTGGAATTCGCCTTTTGTAGTACAGTCAAAGGCTGATGGTTCACCTCTATTTGTTCAAATGGAGCTTTATTTTCAGTTGGTGGCCCAAAACCCCTGTGGTTTCCCATGACAGGGCATCATAAGCTGTACCCCCCCCCAAAAAAATCTGAGGTTTAGAGAAGGGCAGGTGTTGGGGAACCTCAGGGCACCTGATTTCCTCTAAATCTCAGTCTGGCAGAGCCACGGGGGGAATTAGAGGAAAAAAGGGTTCGTTCAGACTCCGGTGGGAGGTGGTGGGGGGGGGTTGGCATAACGCACAGCAGCTGCCACCCAAAAGAGTGTGGCAGAGGGCTTGTGCCGGACCGTAGGATGAAGATGATCCCTGAGGAGCGACGGGGAATAAGAAGCCGTTCCTCTACCACCACCCTCACCCCCAGACTGGGCGGCATCCGACAGGGAAGGGGCTGACAAGAGTGTCTGCGGTGGGGATTTGTTAGGCTTAGGTTGGGGTCGTGGCTCCGGCAGAGCGCACGGAGCAAAGGCTGCTCTGGGCACAGCTCTGGAGGCAGAGGGAACCTGTGGAGAGGGCAAAAGGAATCCTAAGAGGTGTTTTCTGTTCGGGACGGTTTGCGTTCGCCGGTCGCGTTGCAGGGAGGAATCCTGCAGTGCTTTCTCCCGCGCTCAAAACGCACGGGTCGGGAAAGGAGTAAGGCTCAGGCGCGTAAGTGAACAACACCCGAGAAGAACCCCTCATCGTGCTGGGGAGACACTTAGGTTTACGTTCCTCTTTCACCCTGCCGTGGTGTCGAACATCAAAAGCAGAAATCCTCTCAGGCAAAAAGCAGCTCTTCCATTCTGCTGGCCGCCTACTATTTGCCTGTTTCTCATCCCAGCCTCTTCCTGTAGCTTCATTTTAGGATAAATGCTTCTCAGGGACTTCTCTCAGCGCTTATACATCACTTCCCTCTGAGGCTGAAGGGTTCGAGCTGAGCAAATAACTGCTTGTGAGGAATTAATGCACCCAGTGGCCTCCCAGCTTGTGTGTGCCTTTGCATCCCGATACCGAGGGGTATGGAGGTTGTTTTACGCACTCTCCCGGAAATATAAAAGGATTTTAAAACAGCAGAAAGAAACGTCTGCAGTAAGTGAAAAGCCTCCTCCTTATGTCTGTCTGCTTAACGATGTCTCATTAGCACTTTCTTCGTAACAGGTACTGATGCAAACAGCGATCGCTGGTGATAATAAAGAGATGGTGCTGCTGTATCCAGAATTTATGTAAAGCCTTTTATATCAAAGAACAACATTTTAGGCATCATCTTGTACGTCTGGAGAGGTAGTTGGTCTGTAACTACTCGGCATAACAGGTTTTTTTACCAAAGTGTAACCAAAGTTTTTTACCAAAGTGTTTTTACCAAAGTGTACCTGATGACAGCAGGTTGCCCAGTTTTGGTGGCCCGATGAGGCATCTCCGAGAGGCGGCTTTGAGGATTTGCCAAGCCGTGTTTGGAGTATGGGTGGAACATTCACTCCAGATATCGTAATATCGATGCAAATAGCTGTTTAGCTTACTCATCGGCGCTGCTGTCATGAGATGACACAAAATGGCTTCAGCATCTTACCGATAAATCACTCTGTACCACGTCTTCACGGAGATTAGAGAGGCATTCTGCCCAACCGCAACCTCTGGCCTTTTAGCCCCTTCTTTCGGGGGCTAAAACCGTATCTGAAGCGAACGAAAAGGAACGGAAATTCTAACCTGTGCTCGGCAGTTTCTAAATACTTTGGCAGAGCTGTAACTGCTCCCTGCCCTGCCTTCAGTTCGCAGAACTCGCACTTGGCTTCTAGTCAGGCCATGAACAGCTTCCAAAGAAACAACCCATGCTGTGAGGGAGCGGGTTGGCACTCTGGAAGGGTACCGGCTGCCTTATTTCATCGACCGAAGCACGGCGGGTCCGCAGCGGCGAGTGGAGGCTCAGAAGACCAACCTGCTTCTGCTTTGGAAATATCTCTCTCTCTCTCTCTCTCGAGATTGCGTTGTGCCTGTCTGGGAGGCTCAGCAAAGCTCCGGCGCTGTAAACACAGGCTCATCCCTTAGCAACAGCTGCCCGGCTACTGGGGGTGATCACGCCGGGGGTTCTCTCGTTAAAAACGCGATGGGATTTCCACGAGTGTGTGCGCTTGCAGATAGAGCTCTCCCACGGCAGCGCTGCGGGAGGGCTGAGCAAATCGCCCTGTGTCTATCCGAGTAGAATGGTGTCACGGAAAAATAGGAAAACCATTTTGGTTCTCTGCCTGTCTGCTGGTTGGCGCGTTTTGTGCTCACTCTCCTGTGGCTTTTCTCAAGTCTTCTCAAGGTCAGGCTTCTCCTCTGCTGGAGACACCCTTCCCACTTGCTCCAAATAGCAAACCGTAGGGTCCGATCTCATTCTGTCCCGTGCACAATCACCAACAGGACAACAGACTAAAAGACGTGAAAATCATAGAATCGTAGAATGGTTTAGGTTGGAAGGGACCTTGAAGACCATCCAGTCCCACCCCCCTGCCCTGGGCAGGAACACCTCCCACCAGCCCAGGTTGCTCCAAGCCCCGTCCAACCTGGCCTTGAACACCTCCAGGGATGGGGCAGCCACAGCTTCTCGGGGCAACCTGCCCCACGGGCTCACCACCCTCAGAGTGAACAATTTCTTCCTAATATCTCATCTAAATCTCCCCTCTTCCAGTTTGAAGCCATTCCCCCTCATCCTATGGCTCCCCTCCCCGATCCAGAGTCCCTCCCCAGCTCTCCTGGAGCCCCTTTAGGCACTGGAAGGGGCTCTGAGCTCTCCCCTTTTTGGCCTTCTCTTCTCCAGGCTGACCCCCCCCAACTCTCCCAGCCTGTCCTCCCAGCAGAGGTTCTCCAGCCCTCCCAGCATCTCCGTGCCCTCCTCTGTCCCCGCTCCACCAGCTCCATGTCCTTTGTCTATAATGTGGTGTTCCCTCCTGAGGCAGCGTGTGCGTAGCTCCGTGGGGTGTTGGGCTTTGTTAACGCTGAGTACCGGAGTTGGCCCCGCGCAGCGCGCGCTGTTAGATTTGCCAGACTAAATCACATCGTGAAAACTAGTAGCAGGGCAAAATTAGCATCCTAAATCCTCGTAAGCCCTTCTGCTTTTTTACTGAACAGAGCCAAATCCTTCTGCAAAGTTCTGAAGAGCGGCTCAGCAGCCGAAGGCACTGCTGTGGCAGCACTCGAGAGCCCACTGAAACCGCTCCGTGCAAAGGCAAGGTCTGCACCAGCAAAATATCCGTGAAACAGAAATGGATCTGTAGAGAGGAGGAGTACACCTTTCCCATAATGTGTGCGCTGTGGACACCAGATCTCCAGTGCCTCCGTTTCTGGTGGGACGGGGTGAGTGCCTCCCCTGGTTCGGCTCCATCCGAACAAAATCTAGTTTGTGCGCTCCAAAACCACCCAAAAGCTGAGCCAAAGCACGCTGAGGAGGAATGATCAGGGGATTTCTGTGAAAAATTGCGTGCCAGATGTGATCAAAAGCACACCTGCAAAAGCCATTAAAAAAGGCAGTGGTGACACTGTCAAAACGCAGCTCACACTGATGCAAAATGACACCGATTTATATAAAAGACGTGAAGTCAAACGTATTGTAAAAAGGGGGAATAAGCTAATGATAGTGTGAGATAAGTGCCAAATACAGACATTTCTCTTAAAAGACTCCCTAGAATTGGTTATTGAATCCCTTGGATAGCTTTACTGTGTCACTAAGCGGCAGCTATGGGTGAGCTGAGGCTAGAATGACCCAGGGATTAATTGGGTGTAAAGGAGAGGAGAAGCAAACAAAGGAAAGAAGAGAGTCCTGCATTCCCCTCTTCATCCCAAACCTCATAAAGTCCTACGTGTCTTTCCAGGAGCCGGAGAATGCTGGGATAACTATGGAAAAAAACAGCTCTATGGTTTTGGGTGCTTCTCCAGAACGAAGTTCTAACCAAATGGAGCGCGTCCATCGCCAGTTTTATGACTAAATGAACCATTTTATGATTATGACAAATCCCTGTTCTTATAGGAGCCTCTCCTCCTTCACATTTTTGTTGTTATTAGACCATTAATTATCTGCGTGCAGTAAAAAGCAGCTAAAAGAATGGGACCTTGATTTTTTCAGGCAGCCGCTGTGTGCCACCAAACTAGCTATAATAAAGGATTTTGACGCTTATGGAGCCTCCGTCAAAAATCTAAAGACAGAAAGGACTATTTATGCAGACTGAAATTCCTCCCTCTATATTTTTCTATCCTTCAGATGCAGGATCAAAAAATAATGTGGGGGGTTTTGTGACCTCAGCTGGATGTGCACAAAGAGTAGGTCATCTCCAGGGTTAACGGCAGAAGATAAAGACCTCGGAAAGGTCCACATTTACTGCCCGGCTTTCACACTTCCACCTGCAGACACGACAGTGCAGTGACTGGCCTGTCCGGAAAACTTCAGCCGCATCCCTCATTCCACTGTGTGGGTGGTGAGCCCCTGGGGCAGGTTGCCCCGAGAAGCTGTGGCTGCCCCATCCCTGGAGGTGTTCAAGGCCAGGTTGGACGGGGCTTGGAGCAACCTGGGCTGGTGGGAGGTGTCCCTGCCCAGGGCAGGGGGGGGGTGGAACGAGATGGTCTTCAAGGTCCCTTCCAACCTAAACCCTTCTGGGATTCTGTGATCCGGCAGCAGCACCTGAGATGCTGCAATCTGCTCAGTGAGGAGAGAGATCCCCTTCCAGGCAACACAACCCCTCGCAATCAAAACTACAAGGGAGGAAGAATGACAATCCAGCAGTAAACCTGTGTTTTCTTAGGTGCTAACACCCCCCACCCCACACCCCCCAGCCAAAAGGTGTGAGAAAAGTCAGTGGAAGGTGGAGTTTGGCTGTGATTCAATCCCTCCCTGGGTTGGCCCTGCGTCCTCCAAGGTGGACGTGCCAAGGCAGGGTGAATACTCTGGCACTCCTCCCCGGCGGTCATGGTGACCTTCAAGAACATTCTCCGTATTTTCCTGTTGGTGCACAATGCCTCTGCTCAGCTCCAGCGCTCACGCAGCGCCGGTGGGGATCCTGTCCTTGCCTTACCTTCAACCTTCCTGGATTACCTCTCCCGGCCAACCCGCCCAACCCAACCTCGCTGGTCATGGAGAGAACAGTGCGGAGTGGGAGGACGGCCCGTGTTGCAACCTACCGGCACCGCAAATACTTTCAGCAAACGTTACACCCTCTAGGAAATATTGCCTAATTGTTGGGGAGAGGTTGGCAGTGGCGGGGCTAAAGGAGGCGTTCCGTTCACCTGAGACGTCGATATGCCTCTTCCTACAGGGAAATGAGACGTTCCTCAGAGAATTCCCAGAGAAGACACAACTATGTGTTCGCCCCGTGTTTTGAGGTCTAATTTAAATGCGTGTTGGACACCTCCTTTCCCACCCTTTCCCGTGTGAGTCTCCAGCGCTGAGCACCTCGTTCAGCGAGCGCTGGAGGTTTCCCTTCGGTTGGGAGGAGGCACGGAGCGGGAAGGAGCACTCGCCACCTCTCCCTCTTCTACCCTGTTTGCGTGAAACCTGCATCAGTGTAGGAGGCCTCTAAAAACCGAGTTTTGCAGAAGGTTTAAAAGTCATCGGAGCGAGAAATGACAAAGGGAGTGTGCAATCCTTATTATCGTGGAAAAACAAGCTCAAAAAAAATAACGTGCAGTAGGAAAGAATGTGTATTACCAACACAGGTGCCGCCGGAGACGGCGCGTGTTTAGCTCAAGGTAGTTCTTCTGTCAGAGTTTCTGCGACTGGATTAGCCCTACAAGCGACGTTTGAGTCATCTGTTTTGGGGAATGAGACCGCGGGACGGCTTGCTGCCGCATCTTGTCTGTTGTTTAAGTGTATAAAGTTGGAATGTTTTGGTGGGAAAGGCCCATTTGCGTTCCGTATTTCTGAGAGTCTCGTGGGATCCATACAAAACAGGAGTGTAACAAGCTGGTCCCTGGACTGGGAAATGTATCTCGTTTTATATAAATATATTTCCACTCTAAAAGGTGCGGTAATAAGGTTATACATCTGTTTCAAGGTTCGCGAGAAATCCAAGCTACAAAAGCAAGGAGCGCTGTGGAAAACAAAAACTAGTAAAAATTCAAACGTTAAGCCACAGAAAATGCCTTTTAAAAAAAAAAAATAATTAAATGTTCTACACCATTCCTTATGCAGAACCTTGAAGCAAGCAACTGAGCCTTGCTATCCAACAGCCCGGGGAAACGGCGGAGTCGCGCGCTCCCCGCGCACGTGGGTGATGCCGCAGGTGTTGAGGACAGCAGCTCTCAGAGGGTCTGGGTTCTTCTCGGCTTCGGTAACCCCCTGACAGGCTGATTTCGCAAAGCGTACTGCGGGGGGAGGGGA
>NW_009649449.1:2773185-2775275 GCF_000708025.1 Charadrius vociferus | reverse complement strand
CTGCTGAAGAAAACAATCTTAGCTTCCCTGCGGGAATATTTTACTTTTTGATGCTTAAATAGACGCAATTTGAGGAGAGAAACTAGGGTTTCAGCAGCTTGTGAGGGACGCTGTAGCAGGTCCTGGTCCTGCTCATCCTTATGATTCCAGCCAAAACCAGTGCTCGGGGCTGGGATCGGCACAGCCGGAGCTGGGTACCGGCCTCAGCCCTGAGGTTTCCCTGCCTGCTGTCGGTGGGAGAGCGGCTCTATCGGCACAATCTCTTTCTTTCAGAGATTTTTTCGGCGTGACTCATGCGCCGGCGGTGCTGTGTGCTCCGAGTGCCCTTTTCCACAGCGAACTGGAGGGTCGGAACGGCACGTCTCTCAGAGAACAATGTTTTAATCATGCTTGGAGGCTGCCTGCCCCCCTCCCACCCCCGCGCACACAAACGGAGTCATTCCTAAAGTACCTCTGGAGCCGAGCCGAGGTCAGTTCCAGCGCGGGATTTTTCCCAATCTTGGCATTGCTGTTTTACAGTAGTAGTGTTTTTTACAGAGAGTGCTTCTACGGGGAGGGAGGGAGAAGCCCACCTTGCGGAGGCAGCTCTAGAGGGCTGTGCAGCATCATGTACGGGTATTTTTCCGGCGCGCGCAGCAGGGCTGTAGGGGTCAGAGAGCATCATCTCACAGACTCACGGAATGGTTAGGGTTGGAAGGGACCTCTGGTCCCTTCTGCCCTCGGCTCTGCAAGAAAGCCACTGTGAGAGGTGGGGAAACCCGTATGCTCTCCTAGACTTTCCTTTTCTCACCTGGAAAAAAAAAACCCGATGTTTACACGCTGTGGACTTTTAACATCAATGGATAATTATAAATGGCTTTGATACGTTTATTAAGCGAGGTGTACTTGGTAGAGAGCTTCTCCCAGGCAGAAGGTTTTTAAGGGGGCTGAGTATTGTATTTTTTCTTCCCCACCACCTAAGTATCTAAAAAGCCTTCTACGCTACAGTTAGGGCCGATACTCCGAAGATGTAAAGAAGAGCCGTACCACGCTGAGAACAATCCTTTCTACTGATTGCTCTTTCATCATACTTAAAGATGATATGAAGTGTTTTTAACGCACTGGAGTTTATTGCTTCATGATGACTAATAAAGTGTTTAGAAGGCTTCTAGCTGGTTTTCCCCTGAATCTTCTGATTTGTACAAAATACCAGGCAAACCAAATGGCTTGGCTTTGTCTTTGCTCAGCTCCCTGTTAGAAATCCCTGGTTTATTTTTGCTTGTTTTTAGAATTGTTAATTGTAGGAGAGGAAAGGAGGTGCTCAACTCTTTTTTTAAACCCATATATGTGCCACTATGTTAAACTTTAATGGTAGTAAGTTAAAACCAAATAAGTCGGAATACTTGGAGTCTACAACAAAGTCTCCTGGTTATTTTCTGCTGTAACTGTCTGGACAAGTTATTTTCTGTGTGTGCCTGAGCTTTCCTTATTTTAACGTGTAGGTAATACATAGCAATTTGATCGCAAGGCTGTCTTCGGTTGCGAAGTGCAGGGGGGGAGAAGGAGATGTTGCTCTCGTGAGAGGAAGGGTACAGCGTTCCCAGGCCGGTGACACTGCTGTACAGCGTTATGATGGTGAGCAAAGCCAATGCTGGAGCCCGTCCCAGTGCTCCCAAGCTGCGGTAGGAGGCATCAGCGATACTGACGCACTCGTGGGAGACGAGCAAAGAGGAGGCATCGGAGGGCTGCGTTTGGTAAAATGCTGTCCCCGCTCTGATGCTGTGCTTCGTCACGCAAAGGCGTAATGGACTGCTGCCTGATGGGGGGTAGAGTGTACCTGGGGGTGCTGAGTGATGAGAAGCTCAACATGAGCCGACGATGTGCGATCGCAGCCCAGAAAGTCAGACGTATCCCGGGCTGCATCACAAGTGTGGCCAGCAGGGCGAGGGGGGGGTTCTGCCCCTCTGCTCTGCTGAGACCCCCCCTGCAGTGCTGCCTCCAGCTCTGGAGCCCCCAACACAGGAAAGACATGGACCTGGTGGAGCGGGGCCAGAGGAGGGCACAGAGATGCTGGGAGGGCTGGAGCCCCTCTGCTGGGAGGACAGGCTGGG
>NW_009649449.1:2765678-2772869 GCF_000708025.1 Charadrius vociferus | reverse complement strand
GGAGAAGAGTCTTCTTTTTTTTTTTCTTTTTTTTGGTATGCGCCCCCCCCCCCCCAACCCCAACACACACAATGGCAGCTCCTTCGTGTAGCAATTAGGGATATTAAATGTTAAGGATAATAAAATGTTACTGGGTTGGTTTGAGGCTCCTGTGGCTGGTGAGAAGATTGAGAGCCGGGCAAGATAAGGCAATGTTTCAGCTTCAGGGAGGTGCAGCCCCTTTGAATAGTTGGTCATCAGTTGTGTCATCAGTTGTGTCAGCCCAACACGGTCCATCCGAGGCAAATGCGTGAGCAGCGGAGCTGCAGAGGGCACCGGCCGTACCGGCACCACGGCACACCCCGCTGGGTAGAGAATCCGCGGGCTGTATCGCCGTCCGGAGCTGCGCTGAGCAGCTCTTACTGCTCTCGGACAGGAATTATTCGGGCGTCGGGGAAAACTGCTGACTTGGTTTAAACACACAGTTTAAATCTGCATTGCTTCGAAATAAATTCAACTCAGAGCTGGGCTGCGATTCAACTCTTTTATTAAATACACAACTAAAATGCATCAAATTAATAAGATGGGCTCTAAGGCAGTGAAACAGCACATTAAATAGCACGTACGATATAAATATGTATCTATGCAATAGCAGCTAGTGAAACTGTTGTTGCCACTTCTACAAAGAAAACAATCTTTAAGTGTGTGTTTATCCACACATGTGGATGCCAGTGATAAAACCAGTGACAGCAGAATATTCATCAGGATAATTACCATAAGCTACTGGCAACAGAATGAGCCGTAAGTTACTGAACACAGCATTAGGGATGGAGTCGTATCTCCATCTCTTTGCCTTCTCTGAGAATGTTTTATGCATACCTACCCTCTAAAATTGGCTGCATAGGACATCCCATGGAATTTTTTTTTATTACCAATTTACCCAACCCCACCTTTTTAGTAAAAGGCATGTAGTTCTCGTTTTCACTTCTTTTAAAGGTAGTTAGTAGAGGGTGGTGTTGCTGAAAGGTCAAATTTGTTTCATTTCTGGAAACACCATAACGCCGGACAAAACCTTGAACATCATGTTGAGCATCTCACGAAGACAGAAACAGAAACAGGGAAGCTTCCAGTAAGGGACTGTAGCTTCTGTGAAATCCAAAGGGTTGGGCAAAGAGAGGCAGAGAGAGGAAAGAAGAAGAAGGAATCCAAGAGCTGAAGTTCAGGGACAGCACAGGTGAAAATATAAAAAGCAGTCGACTGATATCTTGATGAGACACTGCAATATACCAAAACAAGTAGCACGTTTCCATACAATAATTGTTCTAGGAGAAGGAATACCGTTTGTACCCTGCAAAATGAGACTCGCCAGCATGAGTCAGTTTAAGCAGGACACAGATACCATCTTCACCATCTGAGCGGTTTGGGGCAAGGTGATTTCCTAACTGGGAAATTCCTGACAATATAGTGAGACTTGATGCAGAGAACTATGCTATCTTCATTCTCGTGCCTCGGGGCACGGGATGCTCTTCAGCTGAGGTCAGGAATACAGTCCATCATGCTGCTCCCTCTCTCCGCTCTTCTATTGCCCAAGGAGGGGGGCTGGATTACGAAATCCAACCGGCCACGGCTATTGCTGCTTCCCAGTATGGTGAGGATAAGGGCTGGTGGGGAACCAGAGCGCTTCTCAGGGAGGGCACCTCTCTCAGTGTAGAATTCCACTAACTACATCTCAAAGGGAAGATCTGCTGAGCTGAGGGCTTTGCAAACCCTTTTATTTTATATAACATACCTTTAAAAGTATTTTTCCGTCAGTGAATAAATAGAGCTGACCTTATTCGAAGTTGCAACGTACAACAAATAGTTTCTGAACAGAAGCAGCTACTTAAACTGACAGCAACCTCAGGTGACTCAATGGCCCGAGTTCACACAGAGACATTCTCTTCATCTTAAACATCAGCAAAAAAGCCTCAGTGTCTTCTGTACTGAGCACAGGAGTAACTCTTTACGATGACGATTTTGAGAACAGAAACGATCACCTTCCTACGCCGCGGGGCTGGGAGTTTTCGGCCGCGCTTACTCTGCAGTCTCACCATCGTTGGGACCAACGACGGTCTCTGCTTGGCTCATTTAGTTTTATGATGTCTTTCTTAAAGCTACTGGGTGACGTCTGCCCCCATCAAATTTCGGGAAAGGCTGAGACAATAGGTCCCAGAGTTACCACCAGACGGACAGCTGGCGAGCGCAGGAGCCTTGGCGCTTAGGGAAGCAAGGTCAGAAAACACATCTTGACCTACTTACACGTTACGGACATGCGAGCTTATACTCTCTTGACTTTTCTCATCTCTCTTTAGGCTCCTGCGGGCGTTACGGTACAGGTTTGGCTGTAAACAAGACAGACATAGAACCAGCGCGCTTGAATAAGCCTTCAACATAAGCCCAAACTGCCGTGAGAAGGCCCAGACATCGGACTTCGCTGATGCTTCTGATAAAGGCAAGCTTTTTTTCTCCTTATTTCTGTCAAGACGAAGGTTTTTGCCACTGCGATTGACGGCATTACCAGACAGTATTAGACAAAAATAGGTAGATCTAACTTTGCCTGGTAAGACAGCAATCGGCAGGCACTCGGGCTAAAGGAGACCACCAACGTTAAAGGACTTTCTCCAGATCCCGGACCAGAAAGATGGGGCAGGGAAAGGCTGAGGGCCTCTCCCTTAGACAAAGCAATAACCGGTAAATATTTAACTTGAAATACTTGCTGATTATGAGGCAGTACAATTATGAAAACACAACTGTTTCCAGTTCACTGGTATGTGAGTTGAAAAAAAAAAAAGAAAATATAAATGGTAAAGAACTTACCCACGGCTCTGTCGGCTGCACGCGTGGCGCTGGGGGAGGGCTCACCATGGCGGCGGCGGTGCAGCGCCGGCAGTAGGAGCACATCTTTCAGCCGCCCTCTAAAGACTCTGCCCTCAGCGATATGCCAAATCCCCTCAGCGAGACAACTTTTTTTTAGAATTCAGTCTGCCAGGCCCCAGCCAGATCTTAAGCCATCCTAAGAATCAGCGGGATTGCTCTCCTGCGGAACTGATGGAGGCGGGACGAGAATCAGTAGAAGAGGAGGGAGAGAAGGACACTGAGGCAGAAGGGGGTTTTTCTGGGTTGCCCGTGGCTCTCCTGACTAACTGTGTCTCTCTGACACAGGACTGAGTGGAGACTTTCCTGAGCGTACATCATCATGGGGAAGGGAAGGGGGGATTTCCCTGGGCTCCATCTCGACTTTTTTAAGGCGACATTCCCGTGCCTGCCATGGATGCCCAATTAGTTATCTTCTTTTTTTTTTTTTTTTCTTTTATTTACTCAACTCCATCCAAGGTTAGGACCCACACTTTGTTTTAAGAAGAGAAGATGGATGGGTGGTAGGTGTGCGCTCCAATTCATCTTCTTTAAATGCTTGTTAAAAGCCAATTTGCAGAGTCACTCAAATTTCACACCATTTCCTCAATCCCTTGTGAACCAGTTACTTATTAACACAGAAGCTAATCAGCAAAGAACGCTTCTCTGCTTCTTCCTTCTCTCTCCTGTTTGCCTGAGAATTACGACCTGCAAGGGCAAACACAAAACTGAGCTCGTCCAGGTGGAGGTGAAGGAGGCACAGCCAGCTCCGTTCCAGCTGTTCCCACTGGGATGGAAACGAGTTGAAGTTCTATATGAATTGGTTCATTTTTTCCTCCTGTTCCTGTATCACCTAGTAGTTTTGGCGAGGAATCACACAGCTTACCGCCAGGAGTGCTGAAAAAACATTTAGAGATTTCCAGTGACAAAGGCAGAGGATGCAGAATTTGCTCCTGTACCGCGGCGTTGCCACGCCAGTAGTATTTTGGAGCGAGGGAAGGGATTGACACGAAGTTGAGGATGAGGAAAAAGTTTTGGTGCTGCGATTCCAACACAAATCAATCCTCGGAATCCATTTCAAGATCCGGGGCATGGAGTGCGTGCTCAGGGTGCACGCGTAACGTTGCCTTAGATTTCTCACAAAAAGGAGCTGAAAACCGAGGGGGACAACAGTGAAGAATCGGTACAAGGTCCGGGCACCATCCCACCTCGACTTAGATCCCCAGGAGCACTAAAATGTTGTGGTCTTTCAGAACTGCGGGCAGTATGACCGCTCCTTGCGTGAGGATGAATCTCAGCTCGTATAGTGGACCGTTAATGAGCTCTGATACGAATTCTTATCCCCTACAGCTGGACCAGGCTGGCTGCAAAATGCAGACTTGGATTAATCTGTCAAGGACTAGGAAAGAGCTGCGGGGTAAGCAAGGACTGACCCTGGATACGTACGTGCCGTTCTGGCAGGAGGCATTCAATATCACTAGAGGAGGGTGAGACTTGCACCTAACTTAATCCCCAGATTTGGGCTGTACGTATGTGCTTTGTTTTAGCTATCGGAGCGACGCCGGAATCTGCTTGCAGAATCAGATCGTGAACGCCGCAAGCAAGATTACCACTGGCAGTGCTGAAACTTGTGGTTCTTTACTAAAGTGGATGGAGCTGGACCATCTGGCTCAAATACGACGTGGTAGGTCACTCAGATACTACTCTTATCCTATATAGTATCTTATCTTCTATAGTATCATGAGATACTATCTTATGAGCAGTCTCCTCAAGCTCCTCTGTCACCCCAGGAGATGTGTTTTAGTCTGACCTCTATGTCATTTGAGAGAAGTGCTTATTTCCTTCAGGAGTCCCAGCGTCTAATCAAAACCTCATCCATTCTCCCACTCAGTGCAGCGCTGTACTTCTACACGAGGTCCAACACAGTTGGAATGAATTCTTGTGAGGCGGAAGCTCTTCGCGTGCCCCTGCGTGGTTAGGTGGAGCAGGGTAAGCAATCACTAGTTGTTCCTTGCCTGGGTTAAATTCCTTTGGTTCTTAGCGATTGGAGTGATTAACCCACTTGTTCTATAAGCTGAAAGCACTGCCTATAACAGGGCAGGTGATAAGGTTGGAAGTTCATAGGCCGTTCAACCATGGAGGTGTAATTGAACTGTAATTGGGAAGAATGACCTTTACAACCAGTATCCTGCCCTAACCACCTTTCACAGCCGAGCAGGGCAACCTAGAAGCAAATCTTTCAGCCTCCGGGCAAGGGCTGTGCCACGCTCGGGCCACTGTTTGGAGAGAAGAAAGCGTTACTGTGCCTCTGAGAAGACATGCACATCGTGTGTTAAAGGTGGTATGTCCTGTCTCACCTCCTTCACAGCAGCATCGAGGTCCAGTAGCACCTAACGGAGTGATTTCCAGCAAACTTTGTTGGAAATATTGATGGTTGTAGCCATTCACTAGATGTAAAAAATACTTGTTAATATGATAGCCGACATCCTTACCCTCTTGTCCAAATGTTGCACTTTGACCTAAATTGTGGTACAGTGTCTTTGTGAGAGCTCCTCCTGAGGCACGTTGTTGTTTGGTTCACCCTTTAAACATCGTTACCAGACAGTGTTAGAGTAGATCCAAAAAATCCAGCACTGTCTAGTAAGATGCCCACAGAGGACCAGAGTCTGTCCAGCAGTTGGAGAAATGAAGCATCTATTAATGAGTCCACACTCTTCGGGATGTCAATGTTCCATAAAAACTAACAGAAATGGCATGAGAAAGATTGCCTTACATCACTGCGTGGGTAAATAATTTACCAAATGCGTGCTGGGCAGAAGGAAGACATTTGATATTAAAGGATAGTATGAAAATCATGGTGGATTTCGAGCGACAAAGATAGTATAGAAAGTTGATTTAATAAAGATCCAAAATAGAAACATACGGCTAAGTTCTATTTCAACACGATGTAAAAGCGGTAAGATTTCTTGTCTTTTGTTTCTCGGCTTCTTTACTCCCGCTTCCCTTCTGATTCACAAAACCAGCAACTGATTCAAGCCTTTCCAATCGATTAAAAAGACGTACTGCAAACTCATATACAAAGAAAACAGGCACAAAAAAGTGACAAAGATGGCCTGGCATTCAACACGGTCAGTTGCTTTTACAACACTTTATTGTATTGGCTTTAGTTTAAGGGATGAGGACAAATTTGGGTCTTAAATAAAAGCGACAGTGACAAGAGCCTTAGGGATAGAGTTGTTAAACAGTAATGTAATTAAGCATAGTGAATGCTAATGATAAAGATCATAGAATTATGGAATGGTTTGGGTTGGAAGGGACCTTGAAGATCATCCAGTGCCACCCCCCTGCCCTGGGCAGGGACACCTCCCCCCAGCCCAGGTTGCTCCAAGCCCCGTCCAACCTGGCCTTGAACACCTCCAGGGATGGGGCAGCCACAGCTTCTCGGGGCAACCTGCCCCAGGGGATCACCGCCCGCACAGGAGAGAATTTCTTCCTAATATCTAATGTAAATCTCCCCTCTTCCAGTTTGAAGCCATTCCCCCTCATCCCACTGCTCCCCTCCCTGATCAGGAGTCCCTCCCCAGCTCTCCTGGAGCCCCTTTAGGCACTGGAAGGGGCTCTGAGGTCCCCCCAGAGCCTTCTCTTCTCCAGGCTGAACCCCCCAACTCTCCCCTCTGGTCCCGCTCCAACAGCTCCATGGCTTTCCTACATTGGGGGTAAGGTATGATAGGATGATACAGTACCTGTCTGCTTGGTTTTCTTTTTTTTTTCAGAAGAAGGGGAAGTTTGCTGTAGCACGGAGAAGGGAAGAATCTCACCCACGCTCCTCAGCCGTGAGCGCAGCCCCGTGCCAGAGCTCTGTGCCGTCCTAAGCGGGGCTGTTACTCCAAGGACTGCTCGTTTCTGACTCTGCCACTCACCCACCGCGTCGCCCGGGAGGAAGGCAGCGTGACTTGTTTCGTCTTCCTCTCTTCACCCCTTATTGTCGGTGTCATCTCTCGGGGTAGTCACGGCCTCTCACTATGTGACAGCCAAAGAGAGTGCTGGTCCGAGCTGTACCTCGTAGGTAACGTTACGCTGCATGTAAGATTTAGTATAGCCATAAGATTCTCATAAGTCTTGGTGGGTCCAGCAGAGTCTTTCACGTGGTATACACACAACCTTCCTGTCAAACTAAGCTGGAAAGGAGTACATTTCATCCGAGCGACACCCCAGTGAACCATTCCGTTGACACTTGAGAATAGGGTTCAAGGAAAGAACCGCCCGTCCCGATGCAGGCAATCAAAGCTCACCGCGCTCCACGGCGCCGCAGGAGGGGCA
>NW_009649449.1:2714827-2765630 GCF_000708025.1 Charadrius vociferus | reverse complement strand
GGGTGGGGGTGGGATGGGGAGGGCTGGGGCAGGATGCTGCTATTGCCCCGTTTGGGTGCTTAACTCCTGCCGGGTACGCTGAAACAGCTGCCCGTAAAGCCTTGTGCCAGGTAAAGACATCTAACGGCAATAATCCCCCTTCTCAGTGACAGTCTTTATAAATCATTACTTACAGTAGCTTTACTACCTGATAACTGGGAAGTATAACTTCCTGTAATTCTCAGTAAAGAATAAAAAGCCTCCACAAACCTTTTAAGACAAAACTCTCCCTTCCGCTAAGTCCCTTTAGACTGAGCTGGTTCTTTCAAGGTGACTTTAACTAGTATAATTGATGTGGGGAAAGAAACCCCGTAGAATCAGAATCAAGCCCATCGTATTTCCAAATGTATTACAGTATTAGTCTGCTGAAGTAATGAAAACAATCAAGGGGAATGGGAGCTCAGTCTCGTTCTCTCTCTCTCCTCCCGCCTCCCCCCCAAGAAGTAACAAACGGATGTAAAAGTATATCTGTATAAAAATAAAATTTGAAATGTGTACATTACATAAGAGTTCCAAGTTTTAAAATAGATGGCTTTGCTATTAGAACATTCTACCGGAGAAGTCTAGAGGAACTGCTGTGAAAAGGAAAGAGTCAGTTACAATAGCAAAGCGGAAAGAGCAAACCCACTTGATTTTAGCAGTCTAGTCCTTAAATTGTCTTAATTTTAGATGAAAAAAAACATTCTGATTTTGAGAGAAAATTATGAACAAGAAAACTGAAATGTTACATTTCAATAAAGTGTTTACTTTCATTGTCTGGAAAGCCAACCTTGTTTAAAAGTAAATAAAAAGAACACGTTTGGAGAAGAGTACCTACATTCATCTTACTGCTACAAAACTTAACATCTTCATTTGAATGTATTCTATTGTTTCAGCATCAGACATGTGCTGTGTTCCACATTTCTGCACCGTTTTCTATTTACAGGCTCCCTCTAACGTTATTTTACCATTCTAGAATAAGGATAAGATTTTCTTGTTTGCTTTTACCCTTTGTTCTAGAACCCAAAGCATTTAATTTTTAAATGTACTTATGCTTGGGGAGATTTGACAGTCAAGCATGGATTTCTCTACTGACCACTAACCTCTGTTTCCTAATTCGCTGTTGAGCTTTTCCACGTTGTACACGAAACACCATAATCATCATTACCAGGCAGTATTAGAAAAACAGAAAACATCCAATGCTGCCCAGTAAGATGGTAATGGCATCTCCGGATCATGGTCTACAAACAGCAGATCTACCACAAGCTCGAAAGCCTGACTGGAGCAGAAATAAAAATAAAAAAGGGAGAGGGAAAGGAGAATACCACCTGTAGCTGTCCTTTCCTTGTGATTTCAGCAATTAGCAAATGCTGTGCTTTTGGGAGAGGCGGAAGCAACAACATTCTGAAAAATTATCCCAGAAGTATGTGTACGGGTCATGTAGTCCTGGCTCTTCCCACCATCCCCGCCTCCCCACGCACGCTTCAGAATTGTCACTTACCAATAAGTGCTCTTATTTATATTTCCCCCTAATGAAACACACGAACTGAAAAATATAACTTGGTGGTATTTGAGAGATGGGCAATTACAGCCAACCGTATGCCCTATCTGCCACTGCAAATCACAAATGTGGGGAAATGCAATATCCAGGCAGCAACACAGGTTTGCAGACTTAAGTATATAACTCTTACCTTTCTTCCAGTACTTCCAACCATTTAATCTATGTTTTTAATAGACAATTCATATTTGCTAATTCCTTCAATCACCTCTTAATCAGATTTATATTTGGGGAGTCCAAAGATCTTGCAGAGCATACTTATCACGAAGAAACTGTGAATATTTAACTGTTTGGAGCCTCTTACTCTTCACATCATCACTTAACGTTCATAAGATTTTTGCGTGTGTGTTTGGCTTGGGTTTGTTTGGTTTTTTTTTTAATATTAACTCAATTGATATACATTAAAAAATACACCCAGTCCTCTAAACAACTCTGGAGCAACTAAACAAATTACTACAATTTGCTCACCACAAAGAAACTCTGCATTGGCAGTTATTACCCTTGAAACCTGACAAAGATACCTTCCAGTGCGTTCTAAAACCCACTGGAAATCTGTTTGCCAGCGGCTGCCGATGGCTAAACCTTCCACAGCCTAGTGGCCACACTCCGCTGTTTGTCCTTCTCTCCCTCCTCCCCGTTCCTCCTTTACCTGCACAGCTGCTGAGCGTCTTGACCAAAACCACACCGTTTTGCTTAGTGATTGATGGGGTACCACAGTAAAATGACCTCCAACTCAGCAAACATTGAGGGATGCAAAAGGTGCAGCTAAAAGTACGGGAAGAGAACTTTTCCTTTGGTTCTAGATAACTGCAGGTCGGAAAGAACAAAAGCAACGAGAACAAAACCCACCCTTACTGCGTGCACCAATGACTTCAAAACTGCACTAAGATGAAGGCCATTCCCGAAGGCTCGGCAGCACAGTAACCGTCTGAAGAGCAGGACTGCCTTCAGTGTAAAGACGGTGAAAATAAAGTCAAAAATAGCTAGAACGAAACTCAGTGAGATGACAAATAAAATCACTGTTGCAACTAGAATCCCATCCCAGATGGGATGTCCCATTTCTACATCTGTCATCTCATTACCTCCAGTACCGGATGGTTGAGATGGGTCACTACACTACATGTAACACTTCCTCAAGGTTTACTTAAGAGAAATTCCGGTCAAATCGGGATGTAAAGAAATTGCATTAAGAGCTCTTCCACCAGGCAGCTTTTAAAGCCCTGTAACGCACGCCGTGCCCGTGCAATGGCACGGCGACACAAATACACGTTTGAGTGCCCCACTCCCTTTCAGGTTGACACTCTGACAATAGCTAAGGAGAACACTGGAAAAAAAAACCCCCAACTGGTGTGTGGGGCTATGTGTTGCTTTTTGCATTTTATGAGGTTTGTTTTTTTTTAATAAGAGGACCCTGAACCTCACCAGCCAACAAGCAGACATGCTCCACTTAACCGTTGCAACAGAAACCGTCCTTTCTACATCAATAACACGGAATAAAGAAAGTCAACAAGAAGAACGAGACAATAGCTCTTTGTCTAAAGTACCCTGCGTGTTCGACGCGATAGCTGTAACTGAAATAAAAGTAGGCAGAACGGACAATAAAACCCCAGGCTGCGTTAAACTCTGGTTTGATGCATAGCAACCAGCTCTGTTAGCCGTTTAATACAGAGGAAAATCATTTGCCAGAATGATCACAGTTTACAACAAATCCCATGAAGTTTAGTTATGATTAGAGCAAAACTATTCGATTTCACGCGACTTAGGAAACGTTAGCCAACTGACAAGAATAATTTGGAGAATAAGCTAAGATTCTGGTGAATTTTACCCTTTTTGCCTGAAGTCTAGTGTCTCGCCAGGGTGAGATTTGTGAGCCTTTTTCTTTACTGCCATATTGGTAGAACAGTGAAGCAGAAGTAGCCAAAAGTTTGAAGTTCTCATTCTGTTGCTTCCACTTCCAACTATTTTAGAGGGCTTCGTGGATTGCCCGTCCACCCCTCTTGCTTTCCTGGCTGCGATGTCTCTTTGCATTCTGGGGATTTTCTTTCTCAAATGAAAAAAAAATAATAATCTTACAGATGGTTTTCAAGTAAGGTAGCTGCATTACGCATGGACGTTTGCACGATTGTCATATTATACTGAGTCTCACTTTACCACCAGAAATAAGTAGCTGATATAAAAGACATCCTCTGCTCGTGGCCCATTGGCGGTGACATGTCAGGTTTTTAATAGCACAAACAAAATAGCTTTCATTCCCTGAGAAATGACTCCTTCCTATTCGGCATCGACACTGGAGGCTAAACAAAACAGCTGAATTTTCATTAATTGCTTAGGGACCGAAGGTGATGAACACATGTAAATAGACCGGCATTGTCCGACCTGAAACTCCTAACGAAGGAAAGCAGACCATTGACAGCAAAGCCCAGCCAGCGGTGCAGAAGCACCGGCCAGAAACCCATTGAGAGGTTATAAGCGTGGATTCTGGTCTCCTGACAGAGTTGGGAGAGTTTTATGGTTCTGGGAAGAAGATATTTTGAGGGGGTTTCAAAATAGCTGTCAGTTTTACTGTTGCCACACTTGAATCTTGCCATCCCTTTCACTGTCGAGTAACAAAAAGGTGGTTTTTAGCTCCTCGATTTGGACATTGATCCAAGAGCTGCCAAAACAAGAGCTGTTACACTACAGCAAAGGATGCTGTTCCACATAAGACACTTCAAAAAATCCGTTCATAGATTTGTCTGAAGTCATGAAACTCCATCCCTTGAACATGCGCTATAATATGGTACATCACTTCAGAGTGCGCGTGGGCTCATAGACGTGAATTTCCCAATCTAGTTCTGCCCTCAGATACGACAAGTCATTCCCTCGGCTGCAAATGGAAGCTGCTGTGTGGATCCAGTTTGCCAATGCTCCCTACAATTGGGGTGGATAAGGGGATGGTTCTCCCTTCAACTTGGAGTAGAAAATACCTGAGATGTCAGCGCTTAGAAAGAACATAGAGGTGGTGTTGTGTTTTTGGTTTTTTTTTTAAGATATCCTTTTCAGCTGATAAAAGGGCCTTTGCTTAATCTTAACATTTTACACAACAGTACCCTTGGAAAGCTGCCAGGAAACTACTTTCTGACTTAAAAACACTGACTGCAAAAGGAAAAATGCATAAATATTTTTACGTTAGCATCCAAGTTCACTGTCATTGCCCCACCTTCGCACGACATGGGGACGGAGCGACGCTAAGTGTGTCGCAGACTGTCAGACCCGGCGCGAGACGAGAGGCTGTGCATCCTGCGTCCTTCCCGATTTTCTGAATTCGGTCGGAAAAGACCCTGAGCTACCAGATCTAGCTCTAGATCAGACTAGGTGACCTTTGTCAGCCCAACCCAAACTAAATTTTCTATGATCTAATACTTCTGATGACATCTCAAAGATGCCGTAAGGGCAATGCAAGGCGATCCCCGTTTCATTTCTGATGTACTGGGAACCAGCCCAACAGGAACTGGTGCTGGCATGATCCTGCTGTTTTCCGATGGTGCAGGAATATTTCAGCCTGATGCTAAGTATTTTCATCACCAGCTAGAAGGTGACATCTCCTGCTTTTATGAGCGTGAGAACGCTGTCTTAGATATCTACTCTGCCCCTCCTGGCTCTCAGTGGCTCTTCCCTTAAGCCACTTTCTTACTATTGGAACCTTTCAAGAATTTCAGAGCTGTTGCACTGACCCAGATGCATGTTCAAGCCAAAACTCTTGTACATAAATGCCACACACTAACGCTTAAAAGGTATAAAATCCAAATTTTGCCAAGAGATTCAACAGGACACCTCTTTCTGTGTCCAGAACGTACAAAACAGTGTTGGTGCACTGGTACCTAGCGAGCAGTATTACACCATCTCTCATACCCCTCCTGCTCACCAGAGGTGGAGAACACCTGAAATAAAGAGATATTTCAATAGGAAAGGAAAGCCTTGGTTCTTTCTACAGTAGGCACAGGCAAAAGAGAAAGTCAAAAGGGATCAGAAATGAGGAATTTTTTACAGCATCCCAGACTGGTGGGGGCTGGAAGGGCCCTCTGGAGCTCCCCCATCCCACCCCCCACCAGAGCAGGGGCACCTCCAGCAGTGGCACAGGACGGCGTCCAGGCGGGTTTGGGATGGCTCCAGAGGGGGAGACTCCCCCACCTCTCTGGGCAGCCTGTGCCACTGCTCTGCCGCCCTCACAGCAGAGAAGGCCCTCCTCAATAGGGAGGAACTGTTGAGGTCCCTATTTTAGGGGCTTTTCTTTTAAGAACTCTTTCACCCTCCTGACTTTGACACGTTTTGTGATAGAGAAAAACCCTTCAGGTCAAATTAGCTCTGAGCTCGACTCTAGGTCTCACTAGAAATGCCCTTCCTTCTGCTAAAGCTGCTTGGAAGGTCAAAGTTTCTCCCATAAAGCAAGGTGAGTACATTAGATGGGTTCAATGCAAAAAACCCACAAGGTACGTGAGGAGAGCAATGGCCGTTTTTCGTCAGCGCTACACAACAAGCAGTAACCCTCAGGCCAGGTGCTCCAGCGACCTGGAGATAAACACAGTTGTCCATCTTAACATAAAGCTCCTGCATTTCTTACCTTGCCTTTTGCAATTGCAAACAAAAGGCTGAGCAGTCTCTGAGGGGGTGGGCGTGCTGCTACCAATACACCTGTCCCGAAAGAAATGAAATTGGATCAACCAATTCCCTTCCCACATGCCCAGAGAAAGCCAAAAAAAAAAAAAAAAAAAGTACCAGTCTGGATTAAATTCACTGTGGAAAGGTGAAAGGCCTCAGTCCATTGTTTGATATCCTACATCTCCTGGTGAAGGAGAGTGGAAAAGAGGTGGTTTTACTTAAAATATACCATCTCCTCCGCTGACAGTTTTCACAATTCACTCATCCTGCTCTGCAGACTGCATGCTAGATGGCCATTTACAATCTCCCTACAGAAATCGGAATACTTAATGAGGAAGGTGAGGAGGTTTGGGCTAATTACCTTCTGCCTCCCCACAGCTAGCGACAATGCAAAATGCAAGTCATTGCCGTGCCAGGCGCCTCTGCCAAGAGCAGGATTTGTCTCACAGCGTATGACTCTGAAAAGACAATGCTGTGATATTACGCAATCCGGAGTTAGGGCAGACCTGCGAAGTCACCCAGTCCTTCCTCCGTGCTTCCTCCGCGTCTCGCCCTTGACAGAGCTGCTCTCCGCACACCCCTGTGCATCAGGGTTGTCCCAGACGGCGCTCCTCAAAGCCCTTGCACCCACCATGTCCTCCAAAGCTGTTCCCAGTGAAAATACGGACTCTTCACCGGCGTGGAGTGCAGCAAGAGAGTACGGTTAGCACACCATAGGTCAAGCTGCCTCTTCCAAACGAGTTAAAACCATCACCTTCACAAATGTATCAGAACTGTGACCCTGTGCTGTGCTGACCTTCAACAGGTACTTCTTAAGGCCATGTGTTGACTTCCACGAGAGCTAAGTACCCGAAGATTAAATCAACCAGTAAAACCTTCGTCCGGAGTTTTAAAAAAAAAGTGAAAAACAAAACAAAACCAAAAGCAAAAACATTCCTCCCCCCCACCCCCACCCCCAAACAAAAAACCCCACCGCAAAAGAAAACAAAACCAACCCCCCCCCACCTCTGCATAGGTTTCATATCTAAGGTGGGAAATGGTAGCGTGCCACGGTAATCACAAAGGCACATATTTCTTAGTTGCATAATGCAGTTCTAATAAACAATCCTTATGCCTTACTGTTGTGTTAATCATTACAGAACCTGACAATGGCTGCTGAATTTTCTTTTCGAAACTTTGTGTCACTTATGGCCTCTCCATCATCACGGAGCAATGAAAATGACATCTTTTGCGAACAAAAAAAACCAAAAAAAATATTTAAATCCAACATTGTAACAAGACAAAAAACTGTGAAATAGTTTCCAAGAAGAGCTAAGTCTTTCATAGGGCTCTTTCTGGAACTCTTTTAGAGTTAATCCATTAAAATAATAATAATAATAATCATCATCATCATCATCTGCTTGGTTTGCCTAACTGCTGTCAATAATAGATCACAGGACAGGAGAAAGAGCCTTTGTGTCATCTTCTGCACAGTACTGCATCTGTTTAACTTCTTTTCCCATCATAGGAGATACTTTATATAGAAAACAAGTGAATTACAGATAACAAATTCAAGGAAAACTTACACTACATACAAAAATGTGGCATTTTTGTGCTTATATTAGCAGGAGAAAGACCAACACCAAACCTTGACCTCTGCTAAGATTTTATGCACCTACAAAACCAAATAAAGAATTTATATAATTCTTGTTATCATAACACTGAGATCAGAAAATTAACTTTTTTTTTTTAAATCCTGTTTAGTACATGGAGTAGCTGCTACTTTAAAAGTTTAATAGCAACTAGTATGAGTTAGGAAAACAATTTTGTAAAAATCAGCTTAAATAGTTAAGTGCAATTTTGTGTGATACTCTGAGAAATGCATTTTGATCTTCGCTTTCGCGTGTGCAACTCTATACGCAGGATGGGAAGAACTTTCACAACCCGTTTTTCTTTACTACGGGAGCTGCCAAGAAGTTCATAAACTCAGGAATGCTTTGCTTGGTCTTCCCCAAGAAGGTTACTCAGAGACGCAGCCAACAGTATATAATCAACATACCGTAGCCACCTGCTAGCCAAGGCTACGCTTGCCATGGCAAACTATACGGCACAGAACCCCCCGAAAGGCCCGGCACGCTGTACGAGTCAATCGGGGACTCTAGCAACCGGCTCGACCTGCACGAAGACAACTCAAATGAAAGCATTCGCTTTTAAGGCACGCATTTCTCCGATGCATCCTCATTTCGCACCCAGCAGTAATTCTAGGTCTTTTGCTTTTTAAATGCTAAATCCCTCGTGTTTGTTTCTATCCAGTTCAGCAAATAAAAATATTTTGTTAGAAACTGATAGCATGCTTATTTCCCATTGGACTATTAAGCAATTTCAGCTCATTTATTAAGTCTCTAAACTTATTTAATACCTAGCAAGCACATGAATTATTAGTATTTACAAAAAAAGAAGAAAAAAATATCGCAAACTATCCAACCAGCTTGCTGCTTACATTACCATTGCCTGTGAAATATGCAATTCAGAGGCCTGAGAATTAGGAGAATTTCTGGTTCTGTAGAAGATGGCAGTTGCTTTTAGCACACTCAGTACAAGCGTGGCAATAACACACAATTAAAAGTAATTAAATGCTTTGTCTGGAGAGAATAACACTAAGTTACGGCAGAAGCAGGACAAGTCCAAGATACATCATAAAAAATAAAATAAAATCTCCGAGCCAATTAATCTAGCATATGCCTAGCATAACGTAGTGAGAAATAAATCCGTTCTTTCACCTCCTTTCTTCTCCCTCAGACAGTATTTTACAGGTAGGCCTGCGAACGGGGGAAACTCTACTTCAGTCATATGCAGAATCGTTCAAAAGCAGCAAGTCAAGAAGAGGAGGAATGAGAAAGGCAGGAGAAGAAGGGAAACATGGAAGAAGGTGGTTATAACCTTACCGTTGTGAAACATCAAGGCTCAAAATGCAAAGTAAAAAACCACAATGAGAAAAAAACCCAACCCCTACCACCAAAAAACCCCAAACGCCCCATCTCATTTTTCCGAGTCCTCAATAGTGTGCTTTCTCCGGCTATTCGGTACCCATGAAATATAAAACCACCCTAATGGTCGCCCAGGTTACCGACTTCATTTAGTTAATCATCACCATTATTACCAATGTTCAGGCCTTGAGAAAAAAGGAAAGAATGATTGAAGAGGAGTGGAAAACAAGGAACTTAAGTGAACCCCACCCCCACTTTTTTCTTTTCTTTTTTTTTTTTTAAACAGCACTAGCAATTAGCTTTGTACCTATATTACCTTTCTTTCTCCTCCCCTCTTCTACTTCCTTACCCGCCTCCCCCACTCACTTCTCAAGTACAAGGACAAAGTTCCAAGTTCCAGCAGCCTTAAAACAATTGGGTATCAATTATCCCGCGAGTGGGAATACCCCGGTGCCCAATTTTACCCAGGTAGCTGCAGGTCTGAAAAAAAAGAATGCAGCTCCAGTTGGGGGGGAGGAGGGGGGGGAATAACTCGTTAGTTAACCTGTAGGGCTGAGCCTTAATCAACAGTCAACGACGAAGAAAAGAACAAAGCATGTGAAACTTAAGCCTTTATATCTTCGAGCTCCATCAGATAAAAGCTATACCTGGAGTTTGAAAGGACAGCCAGGCTTATTTGAAAGCTTAAAAGCACCAATGCAAACTAAGTTCTGGTTTAGAGTTCAGACTACCTATTGATTCGTGATTACTTCTGCCACAGCCTAAGATTAAAGACAAGTAAGACCCTAAAACTGACTTATCTGACTCTAAGACAGACCCATTTAAGAAAAACCCCACTAATTAAAGTGGAATGCGCATCCCAATTGTAAAATGTAGTTTCCTCAGGCCACTTTCCCCTGCCCAAAATAGGGTAAGAACATTGTCATTAACTTGTTTTGCAAACAAAATGTCTAATAAACGAAGGTCTGATTGCACGTATACTTTATGTCCCGTTTGCATTTTTGTAATTCTAAATCTCATTACCTGCCTTTTTAGGCAGAAAATGATCACTACAGCCTTCTTCCACGTTTTTTAAGACTAAGGACACTAAGAAAAGCTTACTTCCGACCTAAGTAAACCATCACAAAAAAGGAGAATTTTTCAAGTTTTGGGAATATCCTATTGAAAAAATTTCCAAAGACTACCATTAGCTGGTGTATATTTTGATGTGTCCTTTCATTGATTTAGAGTCTGATGAAATTAAAAGCATTGTTTCAGGGAGGATTTCTCCTGTCTTTCTGAAATAAAGAAATACTACTCAATTATTATACGGCAACATGTACGGGTAAAACTGTGTCACCAGGTCAGGTGCAGGACTCACCCCCCTTTGAACTCATTCATTGCGTGGACCAACGTTTCCGTTGGTGGTAACGAGGGGCAGGTCCGGACCAGAACTGCCCAGTATAACCACCGAGAGGGATTTAGCCCCATTTGAAAAACCAAACAGCATCACGGTATCTGGCATTTAGAGTTTCACGCTGGTGACCCCACGATCTCAGTGACTTCTGCAAGATGCCAGATTTTTAAATTCCGATTGTTAGCTTTCCTGAAATGTAGTAAAATAGCCAAGGTTGCGTTCACGATTCCCACCGTGAGTAAGTTAATTCATGTGAGAAATACCTGTGCCTTCACTGCCATCGTCGCTGGCTGTGCGGAAGGGGAAGAGGAGACAGAACTCCATGTTAAGCTACCAGTTTCCAAAATCCTGGCGTTCATATGATTTTCTACAATTCTGTAACATTTGGGTTGCCTGAAACTAGTTGCCTATATACCAAACAGTGTCTTTTAACAGCCCAAATTCTCATTCGGTAATAAGTCATACTAATAATTCAATAATTAAATTAATGAATGTTGAGAGCGATTTAGACGCCCACGAAGGAAAGGAGCTTTCGAAAGTCTTGTCATGTAACACCTCCAGCTCCGTGTAGGCACTTAACTTCAGACACCCACATTTGCAAGCTGCAACATAAGTTGAAATGAAAAAAGGTATCAAAACCATTGAAAAAGACTGAGACTGTTCCTGAATTTGCAAAGTCAAAATTAAATGTTTAGTCCTGCCGATAAAGCCTTTCAGTTGGCTTGAACGATTTGGTAGTTGTGTAGAGATAGAACAGCACGGTTTTTCAGTATTAATGCTGTTCTCTATATTCAAGCATGCATAAATGAATCTTCTGCTGCAGAGGAGTCTAGCATAAAGCAAAATAATCTTTAAAACACAGGGTTTTTTCAATTAAAATTTAAGTCGGCTGAACTTAAATATGAAAAAAAAAAAACCATCAAGAATTAACCTCACTGAAACAGAGGGGGGGTAAGGAAATTTCCTGCATTCCCGACAATTTTTTTTTCAGGAAAAAGCTATTAAAGACCTTCTTGAAACGAAATAAATCAAACAGCGTTTAGATCAGGACAAGCATTGCCTCCTTACTTCTGACAAGTTAGTTACTCTGAAATTTTTCCGGCCGAAAGCTGAAATTATTTCGAGCTCTGTGCCTCGCAGAACTTTCTAGAAGGCTGTTTTACTAAAGGGGTGGAGGGAACGAGCGAGCAAACATTTTTCTGCTGACTCCCTCGGTGTCTACAAAGGCAGCCTAATGCCTCCTCCTGACTCCGGGCAGATGAATTATACAAGAAGCCCGCTTGCTTACAAAACACCTCTTACTCCTCATCCAAAATTCTCGCCTCAACAGTATCACCGACCAGCCGCCAACCCAATTAGAAAAGACGAGAAGGGGCTTTTTCGGCACCTCCGTCTTCCAGGCTGGGAAAGCAGCAGAGCTGTTGCATCCAACCCACAACTAGACTTCACACTTCAAAACTGAAGCGAACCACTTTTTGTTTTGTCTTCTCTCTCTTTGGTGGCCAACTAGCCAGCGCAAGTAAAGGCTAGTCGCAGCTGGCACGGGGAGCTCCGTAACGAGAGGGAACTAGCACGAGAGCGAAGAGAAGACTTAATTATGCTCATTTTGTCATGCACACACACAAAAAAAAAAAAAAAAAGCCTCGGGTAAGAAAAGAATAAACAAAATGAACCCAAAATGGCTCCTCCATGCCATGAGCGGAAACCGATGACTAAAGCAGAAAAAGATCTTTCCTTGACTTCCACTTCGCTTAAACAAAAGTGGTGGTTGATGATTTCCAAATCTCCTTCCTCCACTTCCAGCACCCTATCTGAGGAATCCGTTTTGGCTCCAAAGCAGTAGAGAAACTAAAACTAGAGGACTGGGCATTTTGCAATTGCAATAAAATGCATTAAAATGCCAGCTAATTTAAAAACTAATTGAGAAATGGCAATCATTACACAGAAAGTGAAAAGAAGCCCGCAGCATACTTGCATTTAGAAACGTCACTGTTAGTACCGAAGCTGGATCCTCTTTGAAATGCGAGGATTCTCTTTTGAGAGAGCGCTCTTACATTTTACACTCGTTTTATTTTAGTCCCAATAAACCTTTTCCACAGACGTCTTTCTTTTTTTTTTCCCCCGAGCTCACCATGACACCTCGGTGAAACCAGCTTTCCCCCACTGGCTCCCTCCTATTCAGTGTCTGGGTTCTGCTCGTACCTGCCCTGACTGGTTTGGCTAGTTGTAAAATGAAGGTTTGAATTCATGCGCTGTTCTCCCATCCCCCATCGCTCCCGCGCAGACAAAACCCGATACCTATAACAAAACCCTCTTTAATCTACCTGGGGAAGGGAGGAGGAAGAGAAAAAGAGGAGAGAGTCCTATAGAAAGTTAAGTCGAGAGGAGAATATTGCTGCACAAGTTACAAAAGGCATTAAAGAAGTCATTCCTCGTGCTATTTAGATCACTTTTTCCCGTAGTACCTGGACACTATGGCTTACCAGGACCATGAACACACACACACGCAAGCAACTTCAGTGCTGGAAGCACAACCACCTTCTCCCGAACCAAGATCATCAGCCATCAAGCGGGTAACAAAAAGGACGAAGCGATCGTCAGGAGAGCGCGCACAAGAGTTCTCATCTTCTGATCTTTCCGTGTCCTGGAAAAGACGAACTCGGAGCGAGAGGCTTTCGCAGTGAAAATCACACGAAACAAATGAAGACAAAAATAGAACTGTACCTGAAAACACAACACACTCCTAAATCGTATTAGACTACCAAAAGAAAACCAAATATTTAAAAAAAAATAAAAATAAAAGGGAAAGCAAAGGATTAAAACGTGCGTGGTTTCCTTCGCAGCCCAGAGCGCTGTTGCCTGTTAAGCTGGAATTGAGAAGAGACGGCGAGTGTCTAAGGCTCCTCTTACATGTAGTCCTCCTCCCCTCCCTGCGCAGGTGCATTCCTTCCACCCGACCAATCTCCGTGCCCCTGGCTACTAACAGGTGTGTCCTGGCTTCGGGGAGCGGCCAGCGCCGAACTGGCCGGCCTCTCGAGGGGCTCGCCACCTCCGCCATGGCTTTAACAAAGAATGAGTTATTCACCGAGCGCAGATTCAGATTTGATACCGCCGCTCCGCAGCCTCTCTCGCCCTCCTGCTATACACCCTTAAGGTTCGCTTAAGAGCAGAGGTCTAGCGGCAACCCACAGCCCAGGGTGAAGGGGGGGTCCTTCTCTCCCTTTAACATCAACCTCCAGACACGCTTCTGTTGCAAACCAATTTCCACCTGCCCACTGCCATGACTACCCCGCTGCTGAGCTGGTATTTTAAAAGCCAACTAATTGTTCAGCCAACCAGAATACGGCTCCCGTTGAATCAGAGATTAGATTATTTAACCAGAACTCTCCTAGGTCATCTAACCAGAACTCTCCTAGGTCATCTAACCAGAACTCCTAGGTCATCTAACCTGCCAGAGAATAGCAGAGACCCCGATAGGTTGGTGAGCGTTTTTCCAGACAAAAGATGGAAGGTATACAGAGACAATCTAAGGCACCGACAGAGGTGAGGACTTGCTGAAGGACAGGCGTGCAGTTTCGCTGGTAAATTCACAAGAGCTGATTTATTTTTTATTTTTTTTTTTCAAAAATTTAGCAGAAGCTTGAATCCCATCACCATCTAGTCTTGACACACAAAATCAGAACCTACTAAAAAGTCCAACCACAACTCAGATCTCCCAATATACAAGCTAATAAAAGCAGAGGCCTACAACGGGATTCCTGTGTCCATTCACAAGCACCACGATCGACATTACAATGATCACAGGACAATTAAACCAAGATCTTTGCAGTATTTACTCCTAGATTAGTCAGGTAGAAATTTTATTTTTGATATGGAAGACCAGAAGAAAAAAAAAAAAGGCCCCTATTTTGGCTACATCCTGTGCCATCTATCACGAGCCATACTTCTTTTTCCAAAACACCTCTTGGATGTCGATGAGTGGAATCTCTTCAATGACATACTCTAGTTTTGAAACTACTGAAGGATGTGGAAAAGGGTTTCAGGCAGAACTGATGCTCAGTTCTAAGGATGCTTAGTAACATTTCTAAATATAATTTTCATCCCCTTTCAAGGAAGTTTTCAGAAAAATCTCATCAGAGAAAAACAAGTAAAATGTTTTCTCCTTGTTATGAAGGAAACACACTCATATTTCCCATGAAAGATGTAGCTAATGAAACAACAAATTATCATGTTAATTAGCCCAACTGGCAGAAGAACTCCCCTAAGAGGCAACTTATCCTCATAACTAACTCAAGAGAAACCTTGGAAACCTTTAGTTGCGAAAGACTGATTTCTCCTGCAAGGGTATTGCACAGTCCGCAGTTCGGTTATACGGTCAGCTGTGCTTCTGCGCAAGCTGGCTTTTTCCTTTTCACCTCCGACTTGCTAGGGCTGTAGCTTCAAGACACAAATTGTTGCCTGGGACAAGTCTAGCCCACAGTATTTTGGAGAAGAAACTCATGCCTGAAATAACTGAATCTGTATTTGTGTGCCCTCGAAAGAATTTAAAAGTCAAAGTTAATAAACAGCTTGCCAAATAGAGGATTTCTGTGTCCAATGCCTTGGCAGGCGTAGTAAGCATAAACAGCACCTATGAACTATAGAAAACGACCGACCTCCTAAAAAATGTGCCCCATTGGGATACCTGCACTGCAAGTGGGAGGTGTGACAGCGGTCTGCGGAGGCACGGCTAAACTGCTGCGCTTCGGTGTGATGCTAGAGTGACATTGGCCACAGCATAGGTGGTAAAATCCTGGTGCCAGTGCCCAACATTTCTTAAAAGCTTAGGTCCCATTGATGTTTTCAGCTGGGTCTCGACAGTGATTCAACACCCGGATGAATAAAGCCAGCACAAGTCTGTCAGCATATGCCGCAACACCATCCTGTATTGCAATACAGATACAGCCTGCGTCCGTCTTAGGCCGGGCCATCTGGACACTTAGGACATTTATTTGAGATTTTAATCTGTTTGGACATCAGCTGCTTTGATCTATTAGAAATCACCTTCCCTGTCCTGGGTTAATACACAAGAGCCATTTGGTTGCAAAGACAGCATATTTACACATGACATACTTGTCTGATGGTAATCCTAAACACTTCTTACCATAGCAATCCCATCTCTATGTTGATATTGTACCTTGTTCCAAGCCAAGAAGAGCAGCCCATCTTTTGCACGCTAAGAGGCGCGGGTCAGGAAGACTTATCCGGCATCTGTATCAAGAGAGTTACGATAATTCTGTGTACAAAGTTCTCTGATATCTCTAAAGCTCCCACTCGAAAACTTCACATATGGTAATGCGACTGACCACTGATCTGTCTTTGTGAAAAGTCTCAATTTAGTGTGTGGGTATTTTTCAGCCCAACAGCACAGTGTCTGTGTACCTTACAAAAGCCACAATCAAAAACCTCTATAAAGAATAAGTACATCATTTTATATTTGAGGAATTGAACGGGAGAGATTAAGAGGTTAGAAGAACTGGTATTGTTAAATACTGTGTCCTGGGGTACTTAGTGATGGTACCCAGCAGCGTAGCTAATTCTGCTTTCACAATACAAAAATCAGGGGACAGGATGGAGTAGAACGGCTGAGTAGTAAAAACCAGGAAGATAAACTGAGGAAGAAAAAAAAAAAAAAAGAAAAAGACCAAACCCAGGCACTGTTAAATATATACACACCACAGGATGTCACTGACACCAAAAGTTTGGTAGGAAACCAGCGATCAAAAGAAAACACTGACCATGGCTATAGGAGACTGCCCATGACTGCATAGAGAAAGGAAGGACGCAAACGCTCCTTGCCACACAGTTCAAGCGTAGCATTTCTCGTGTCGAAAATAAACATTATCAACAAATCATTTCACAGCCATTCTTCATGGCAGTTCATTCATCTTTTTTCGATAAGTTCCTATTGCGCAGCTCTTCAAAACAGGCTACGGAACGCATTGGACCCCTGGTCCAATATTACAATTCTTTGTTCCTCGTGCAGCTCTGCAGTAAGGGGTCACTCGGTGCGGACCCATAAAGGTGTGCATTTCTTTCATCTGAGGGCTACAGCCATCAGTATCGCTTCCTGCATCACCTCAGTCTCTTTCATCTTCTCACCTGTACTCAGCAACTCATTGCACAACCCGTGGAGTCAAAAGGCAGTGGTATCAAACGTGTGAAATCCGCGGCCCTCGTGTGTTTGTGGGGCAAAGCTCTGCACCCTGGAGTGCGCCTTAACCCGGCACCCGAGATAATTACAGCAGCACACCTCGCCAGAATTACTAAATTCTGTGCAGATGGGCGAGTCCCCGAAATGGTAGGCTGATACGCGAAACCCAACTGTGTTTGTGAGAGCAAAGTTCAGTTGAAGGCACCACCTGTCAGGTCAGGAACAGGAGTCAGCGCAGGAGTAACCTTCCGTGTCTTAACAAGTTAAGCAAGCGAAGGAGGAGGGGAGAAGTATATTGCTCTTTGCAGCGTTCGGAGAGGTACAATAACCTGGAGGGATAGCTTGCATGCAATCCAACGCTCCACGGCTAAAACACGTTTTGCCAGTGTTAGTGTGTAAGGTCACAGGTACGTTTCAGGGTTTCTTTACTGCCCTGAAGACGACACAAGGGGCGGGCAGGCAGGTCAGCCGAATCCGTGCTTATTTGAACACGGAAAGAAAGTTTTACGATCTTTCGAGCCTTACCTTCTCTTTGTCCCCCTCTTTGCAAACATACTCACTTCAGGGCAGCCATCCAATCTGCCAGCCTCGAGTGGTGTTCCCACAAGGCACGAGCTGGTGAACAAGCAGAAGGTGAGATATTGCACGCACACCCCCTCCCCAAACCACAGCACCATGGCATCGGAGAGGCCATCAGCTCTCCCGTTAAATCAGAGCACAACACCCTTGCAGGGGCTTGGTTCGCAGCCTTGGGCGACTCTGTTAAGAGCTAGAACTGTTCCTGTTCCAACCAAAGTAAACCGGGGGAAAAAAGAGCCTAATGAGAGTGTACTGAAAACGATGCGAAGTCCGGTTTCTGAACGAAACACAGCTCAGGGTCGGGCAATGAAACTGAGCCTCAAACGATGACTGTCTAGCCTTTTTGCTCACCTTTCAAATGGTCTTGGACCCAGCATATAATTTTTAAGAATCCCACTGAAAAAGGCTTCCTTGACACTTCGCTTGCAGAGATGCTGAGCAACACCTCTCACTGAAGTCAACGAAAGCACCAGATTCCCATCTTTCTTACCACCGGGATTTCAATCCCGTATCTAAATCGGAGCCTATGCTGCGGTCCCTGGCGAGTCCCAGCCAACTCCATCTTCCTCCGAGATAAACCTAAAGGGGGTCACTCAGCTCCTAAACAATGATCAGAAAGTTTCCAGCTTTTCTCTCCACTCCTCCCTGCCCATCACGAAGCGCGTCAGCCTGGCGCTGGCTCTGCCGGAGCTCCCACCTGCCTGCTCCCCATGGGGACACAGCCCAGTGAAAAGAAAAAGGGGGGGAAAAAAATAAAAAAAAAACAATAATGGAGGGGTGTGTGGAACACAGTCTTTCATCTTCATAGCAGCAAGATCTTAGATCTAAAGAGTTGGGACTCTCAGCTGCTTTAAATTGAGGGTTATGGCTGCCAACTGCCAATCTGAAGCTACATATTAGTTTTCATCCAATCCTGCGTTTTTCAGGCCATCGCTTCTCTTGCCCTTTGTTTCCTCTCGGATCAGTTGAGTGGAAGCAGGTGTTTTCCTACCCTGCTAATCTCTAGTACATTCAGACAGGCCCAGCACTGGCTCCTGTGTCCCGGGCAGGTGAACGGAGCCGGGCTCTCGGTTCCTGCGGGAGGTGGCCACCATACAGCACCCCCGGTAAATATTTTTCCTTTTGCATGCAGTTTCCTTCCCCGTTGTTTCCCACTTTACAGCTCATCCTCGCACAGACCTTTGTTCTTAAAACGAGGATTTCTAAAATGAAGCGGGGTTTTGAGTGGCTTTGGGAAGCTCTGATAGTTAATCCACGCCTGGAGCACGGCAGGGTCCCGAATGCGATGCCAATGACGGCCACGGCAATAATACTATCTTCTCTCGTGACTTCATAGCCCTAGAGACGATCGGTCATCTAACATACTACTTCACTGAATGCGATTGTGCTTATTTTAGCAGCGCAAATTTGGAAATGCCAACAGCCCCCAGATTGTAAGTTTTACAGACCCCGCACACGGATCTACTCTAATCACAACTGCGAGCGCAAAGCCCTCACTTGCAGCTGAACAGAAGCACCGTCTGCCAAAGTGGAGCTGTAATTAGCGTGCAGCCCTGATTCATGCTGGGTTTTAGATATTAAGATGTTCTGGTGGCTGATGTGAACCGGTTCCTTGTGCTCGGAGCTGCTGGCACATGGGTTTGGCATCGCCGCTGGGTAAGTGTAGTTAGACCGGTACCAGACCACAGCCTGTCCGACTCATCTGGGCATGGTATGCATCAAACTGGTGCTGCAACAAGGCTGTTGGGTGAGCGGGGCCGAGCCTCTCCGGAGCCTGCAAAGGGCTACGTGGGCAAAACAATACCGTAGTCTAAATAAATAGCTGAGAATGCCACAGTATTTTACTGGAATGATTGACTGACTTTTCCAAACACTGTAACAGTGTATATATAGGTAAAGAAAGGGAGACTGAGAGAAAAGCCAGTTACTTAAGATCACGAGAGACAGAAGAATGGTTTAGATGCTCTTTGTCTATTGTGTCTTTCAAGAATTAGCAGCAGCAGCGCTTTTCCAGCTGCCACAGTCCAGCAAAGAACCTGTGACTGTTAATCTGGCTTTCCTCTCCCTGCCTACAAACTATATCTTTTTATTAGGCCAAACAGTATTCCCTTTCCCTTCAGACCTGCACAATATGTAATCAGGGACCTACTGGACAATAAAACAGCATTGACAACATCTCTGCCCACACAGAGATGGTTTCAATTCTAATACACACTCCTAATTCAATTCTAATACACGCTCCTTCAGAGAGCGGTGACCGATGGAGCAGATATTCCTTAACCAATAGAGCAACTCTTCCCTAACCGATGGAGCAAATCTTCCCTAACCTCTGGAGCAAATCTTCCTTAACCGATGGAGCAGGTCTTCCCTAACCACGTGGCGTAGTGGTGCAAAGGCAGCCCTGACTCCACCACCATCTCCTGCCAGGAGGAAGCATGGACAAGAAAGTCAGCGCTCAGGTTCTACCCGTGTGCTGCCTCCGAACTGCACCTTGCCGCGCAGGGCTAATGGCACGTGGGCGGCTGAATCACCGGCCCACGGGACGGCTCAGTGAGTAAGTTTCTTCCTTCCCCCACCCCTCCTGTCACACTTCCATTACGTGTTGTAACAACTTCATTTTGTACCTGCTTCTCCAAATCCTGCACCTGGGAAGCTGATGAATCCATGGAGGGAAAAACGACCTCACAGCAAAATCGCCAGATCCACAGTGGATTTAACGCTAGATCCTCTGTGGAACTAGACATGAGACAAGAAAGGAAATGGTTAAAGACACAGTTCACTGCAGCCCAATTTTAACGTTTCTATATTAAGTAAATAAAGCTAACATAAAATTCAGGTCAGGAACTATTTGTTCAGGGCCAGGTGACTTCAGCTCAGCTAATCAGCGAGACACACCTTACCTTTTGAACAATCTCCCACATTAGATCTGCAGTTAAAAACAGGTTTGCTGCAGATCAAGTCAGTGAATTACAGCATAAACACCCACAAAAACTACAACAATGGGCATAATTTTCACTCCCAAAAGCATGCAAACCCCAGATTACAGCAAGAGTAGGGATACAGCAACGAGAAGGAGCAGAATCTTGTTATGGAGAGTCAGGTGCAGGACCCAGAATATACCAGAAAAGACCCTGAAAGCCAGAATATACCGTAAAAGACCAAGTGCTCAGACTAGTGGCAAAAAAAATCCACCTGTTTTGAAAGCTTACTCACTTCAGATGATCTTGGCTGACCTCTTCATGCTGAGGACAGCAGGTCTTTTGTCATTCAGGAAAGCACGTGTAGGCCCACTGAGTTAGCCAGCTTTGCTACAACCTACACTGGCCACTTCCTGCCCAGTAAATTTGATTTTGGTTCACAGCCATAGCCGTGTTCAATTCTTTATAGCACCTTTTTGTCCTTTCTGTGAAGTTACAAGCCTTGCTGAGCCATCCTCTCCTGGGATACCCAGGACCACAAAGAGAAGCTTTCTCTCCTCCGTTTGGAGCAAGGGAGCTCTAAAGTGCACGTGGCATCCTGGCAGGGAATGATTTCTGACGCTTGTATTGCATTGCTTTCTTAGATTTTAGTTTTAAATCCTATGCCGCCTTCTAGGAGGAGATACCATTTGGAGAAACAGAGACTTGACTTCAGCCTTTCTCATTTCTGCTCATTCTCATTTCCACTGAGGGTGTATTCCAGCCCACTGACATTTCAACCTATCTTTGTTCAATCTGTCTGTTTAAATAACCCACTATTTTTCCACAGTTACTTACATTTTCTTCATATGTTGTATATGTTTTTCTGCCTCCAAGGTATCTATATGAAATTGCCCACCTTGTAACCGTCCTTCTCGTGCAGGTTCAGCTCTATCGTAACAAAAGAAACAGAGCATACAGAGGTCACTTGCCCATTCTGAAATTGATATGTGAATGTATTTTTATATATATATATATTTATATATATTTATATATGTGTGTATAAATATATGAGTAACTTGAGCTTTTCTACTGCTTCCATTTACTTTTTGTTGATGTTGATAGGTTTGGAACCCGGGGTAGGACAAATGTGCCGATGGGCCATATCTTACCATCAAAAGCTCTATTGAACTATGAATACAGTGTTGAAACAACTGAGACGGATGCTTAAAAATCTATTGCTTGATTTTGAAAAGTTGCTGCTTCTTTTCCCAAGTTCAAACACTTTACTTCTGGATAAGCAAATGTCCTGTGTGCAGTGAAGCCTTGGTTCACACCCACGACACAGACAAGTGAAATTGTAAGCGATAAGCAGTTCATGGTGTGCTTCCTGCCTGTAAATATTTAGAAATAAACTGGGAGGAAGAACTGCCATCTTTCTTCCAGATCAGATCCTCAAGAATTTCATAGAACCATAGAATCACACACCTCCCCCCAGCCCAGGTTGCTCCAAGCCCCGTCCAACCTGGCCTTGAACACCTCCAGGGATGGGGCAGCCACAGCTTCTCAGGGCAACCTGCCCCAGTGCTTTAATCAAAGCTTTTGGTCTATGTTGCCAGGATGACAAAGATTTTGGTTGCACTCCATCTTACATGCAGTGGCTGTGACACTACAGAGAACAGACGCTTCAGAAATGCCCACAACGCTTTACCGTTTGTTCTTCCGTGCTCCTGCTAACACAGCAGGTAGACCTACTCATGACTCCTGCAGCCCTGGGCAGTGTTGCACGTTCCAGAAGAGGCAGAAACCAGCTGCATTACCTGGCAGAAACACACCTGTCCTTGCAAAAATAAAGGAAATAAACAACGTCACTGATACATTCAAAGCTCTGACCCTACAATTTCTACCAATGATAAAATGATGAGGCCGAAGAAACAACTGCTCTCATTTCTGGCTTAATGCATGCAACCATCGACTCTGACATACAAAGCCATGCAGTGCTGAACAAACATAAGATTGTCTTCCTGAGCAGCTTTAAAAATCTTGTTTCCTGGTATATTTTTACCCAAGTCTGATACAACAGACTGTTGTTTAAAGCAACAGACTCCTGTGTAGCAAAAACAGATCTAACACCCTGATTAACCTCATGCTTTGACCAACAAGGATCAGCTGCATTTAGCACTGACTACTGAGAAACCCTTCATAACTGAAAAAAAGATCTGCTTTGCCTTATTGGACAAGCAATGCTGCTGTTTTATTTTGTAGACATTATTTCTCTGGGTTGGGATGAATATACACACAGATTCTTTGGTTACCCAGTCTTGGGTGAAGAGAGGTGCCTTCACGCTGAGGTGGGGTTTCATTGTATGTACTCACTGTGCTGATGGCTCTATCTGTTGGGGGCAGAAAGACTCTCCACCTAGTTAGCTTTGAAGAAGTCCTTTGGTCTGCAAGAGTAATGAGTGACCTAATTTAAGCCTCCTGATTTTGGATGAGCCAAGCCAGAACTGCCCCAGCATCAAGTGGAATGAGTAGACCTTCCGCTTTCTGTCCTCATCTTGGGGCTGGGCCAGAAACCACAGTACTCACCTGCTTTAGGGCTCAGCTGCAACATTCCCGAAGTCGTCAGTGGATAAAGAAGTACTAGATCCACATCCATCTTCGACACTGAAAGTGTAGTCAAGAGGGTAGACAAAAAGCCATGGAATAGCCATCTTTCCCAGGAAGAAAGGGAACACCCAGAGCAGTGCACAGAACCTGGCCTCTGAAATAGAGTCGACATCACAGAAATCATAGAATCACAGAATGGTTTAGGTTGGAAGGGACCTTGAAGACCATCTCGTTCCAACCCCTCCTGCCCTGGGCAGGGACACCTCCACCAGCCCAGGTTGCTCCAAGCCTTCATGTCCTTTGCATATATTTCACACTATAGGAGATGGTAATGTGACTTTCTTTGTATAGGCCTGGCACCTCCTTTGCAGCTGCATGCTTACCGTCACCCACGTCCTCGCCACTTGTGATTTGAATGAGTAATTCCTGACATTTGTTTTCAAGCAGGTGGCTCTGACACACCCGGACTCCTACATTCAAATCCAGGAGGCACATACCTACCGGAAAGGACATGGACATGGCCTTGTTTCATGGACCTGAACAGGGACATCACTCCATCAGGTAAATCTAAAAATGACACTGCATGAATGTGGCTCACGTTGCAGCAGACTGCAGGGATATGTGCAGTGGAAAAGTTGGATCGCTATGGAAAGAGGATGTTTTTATATTAAAGACACGTTCAGATCAAAACTCACATCAGACACTTGACAAACTTTATGAAGTTTTGTCACCTGCCACAAAACAGCATCTGGGCTTGATGTTGCTGGGTAGTCATAACTTAAACCCTCTGCCTGTGTCACATGAATAGTAAAGGTATTTGGCAACTTTGGGCTGAAGTTATGTGGGTTCTTTGGAACAATTCTGACTGGAACGCTGCTGAGTCTTCTGAGCACTCAAGTAGGTGACCGTCCACCATAAAGCAAAACTGAGCTATTCCATACCATGGAACAGTATTAGGACTGTTGAGATGCTCTCAAGTCTAACAGACGTGCATTTCTCAGAGCAAAATGCTACCCTGGCATACAGTGAGCCATCACCGACCCTTACAGAAAGTGTCTCTGTGCTGCACGCTCATAGACTAATATTGGTTAGAGGTTGGAAAAGCTCATTAAATAATCTAATTTTTACAGGTGCTGTTTGGTTCCTATGTGTGTTACTAGTAGTTACTAGTTACTATTTTTATATACCCTTCTGTTACATGCTGTCCCATTTAGGGCCACAAAGATGATCAGAGGGCTGGAGCCCCTCTGCTGGGAGGACAGGCTGGGAGAGTTGGGGGGGTTCAGCCTGGAGAAGAGAAGACTCCGGGGAGACCTCAGAGCCCCTTCCAGTGCCTAAAGGGGCTCCAGGAGAGCTGGGGAGGGACTTTTTACAAGGGCATGGAGTGATAGGTCAAGGGGGAATGGCTTCAAACTGGAAGAGGGGAGATTTAGATTAGATATTAGGAAGAAATGTTTCCCTGTGCGGGTGGTGAGCCCCTGGGGCAGGTTGCCCCGAGAAGCTGTGGCTGCCCCATCCCTGGAGGGGTTCAAGGCCAGGTTGGACGGGGCTTGGAGCAACCTGGGCTGGTGGGAGGTGTCCCTGCCCAGGGCAGGGGGGTTGGAACTGGATGATCTTCAAGGTCCCTTCCAACCCAAACTATTCTATGATTCTAAGTCCAACCGATTTTGGAATACTGCATCCCCCAAGGCAGGGAGGGACATGATAGCTATCAAATAGCCAAGCACAGTTTAGTGCCTGCAAGCACTCATCGTTTTTTCAGCAGCAGATGTGAGCTGTTTCAAAGCCTGGTGCTGGGACCTGAGTACCTGTAAGATTATGTGAGCAAATACAAAAGGAAGGTGGATGCGATGGAGTTTCCTTCCTGCCATCCCATTTATGATACAAATGCATCGGTTTCCCCAGACAAGCTCAAAGTATTTCACAAACACAGCGGGCAAGCGGGGTAGTATCACACAGCTGGGAGAAGAAGGGGCTGAAAGATGGCATGTACATGGTATTTTGTTGGGTCTTGTAGGGATGAGATGGCAGCAAGGAGAAATTTTAAGGGGAGAGATGGAAGGGCTCCCAGTTATCTCTACCTGTCCCAGCTAAATTTTAAAGTTAGTGGGAATACCACTTACATTCTGATTTGTCATGCAGAACTGAAGTAAATCCACCCAACTCAGGCAATTTACGCTAGTGCCCAGGAAGCTAATCACCCAGACCCAGGCAAAGCAGTATTACAGAAACTAAAATACATAATCGAAACTAACAATCCAATATCAAACCTGATCAAATGCCCACTCTCAGATGTGGAAAAACTTCCCACTACTTTGAATGGGCGGTCAATTATCTTGATAACTCAGCTTTGACAGAGACCTGACTGCAGACTGTGAGTTTTATAGCAAGGCAGCTACACAATGGGACAAAACCACTACCTGACCTGGTGCCTTTTATATCCGCTTCACACGGTTGTAAGATGCCGAGCGCATCAGCAGGCCGAGAAGTAGCAAGTCTCATCCGCAGAGAGGTGGTAAAGACAAAAAAAATAGGAGTAGAAAGAAGACCAAAATCACAGCTATAAACACGCTGCACAGTGAAAAGAGAGGTTGTCAAGAATACGACCGGTTTCCTTGGTCCTTACAAAACCATACTGTACTAAAACAAGATTTCAAAAGCGCGCGCATTACTAGCAGTCCTTGTGCCACAGACATTTATACTCAGCGAACAACTCATCCTGTTTCCTCCCCAAATAAAGTGTGGATGATGCCTACAAAAAGGGAGTTTGTGGTACTATTTCAGTAGCAGCACTGCAGTTCCATTAGATCTTCTGGAACCTAAAGAACCAACAAGCCAGAGAGGAAAACGACATTTCAAAACCAGAGATCAACTTTGCATGGATAATTCAAATGAGGAAACCGACTAGTGCTTCACTGACTGCAGGTATTTGAATGCCAAATAATACAACAATAAAACCACAACAAACTAACTCAACTGAACAGATCTCAGGACACTGTAAAGGAAAAATACCACAAATCATCACCAAAGATTCAGTAACAGGACACTGATGCACAGTGACCCTTCTATGGGGTCTTACTGGAGTGTGTAATGGTGAAATTGCTTAGAAAAAAAAGTTTGTTGTTTAATCAAATTTTACACTTTAGAAGAGATGGTTTTCCTTCCTGCTCCAAGGTGGGGAATGTGCACTTCTACCTAACTGTAGGCTGGGCTCTTTTCCCATTGAGATCCGCCATCCCATCGTTTCTCTGGTTATTTGAATCGTTTAGAACTTCATTTGATTGGACATAGGGAAAGTATCGGCAAAGATGAGGTCGCAGCTATGTCTTTGCAGACTTTTGAGGAATGCAGGAAGCTCCAATAAAGACCACATGTACTGCCCAGACAAGACAGGAATTGGCAGAGCCAAAAAAAAAAAAAAAAAGCACCCGGGACACCGGGAGAGGACTGGTCTGAGCGCACCTGGCAGCTCCCTGCGCTATCAGGCAGCAGAGCTTGCTGCGGGACGTGCCTGGACAGGAAAGGGATGAGGCAGCGCGGCTGATGGGCGGCAAAAGGGAGCAGAGAGCGTGCCGAGTTCCCAGCCGCTCCCCAGCCAGCTCTGCCCTCCGTAGCTCAGCCTACCTGTCCTGACGGAGAGCGAGAATCTTTTTGGTCTTCCTGGAAAGCAACGGGCATTTTTTTTTTCTTCCTGAAAAAAAAAATAAAAAAAAAAATCTGGACTTGAAAAACCAAACACTTTGTACAAGGAATGACAGAGAAATTTGGGCTATTTGACCTCTCGGTCTATGTACTGCCAGAGCCAAAGTAGGTATTAAAGTAGAAGGAAATAGAAAAGATTATTTGTGTTAGATTAAACAGGGCAGTGAGAATCTAAAATGAAGCCTCAGCAAGCTGGAGGTCCGCTTAAAATAAGCATTAAACAAAAAGACTTGTATCAAAGTGTATTTGAAAAATATTTTTTAATTAACACAAACGTATCATTTTACACATCACGTTTTCAGTATTAGAGATGTGGTTAGCAAAGAGGAAGTTACGCTTTTCAGCTCACCAACAGAAGACCAACGCTAATTTTTCTTTCCCATTAAAACAGTTTATCATTGTACGGAATATGGTACGCCAGTTCTATAAATCCCAAATGTCAACTTATCCCCAAAACATTACGCTTGAGGAAAACCTCACTATTTTTCTTGTCATGACATGGATTTGTCATTCCAGAAACCTGGAGCATAGATGTTTGGAAAAAGGAATTGTTTAGACCTACTTGCTGGGCTTGGTTAGACTCCACTGGAAGCCTCCTGTACCGACTTGGGAATTGCTGCAAAACCCAGAATGACCATTTGTCTGCCAACACGGAAAATGTCTTCTGGAAGGAGTAGCTTCAAGTAGATACTGTTGCCACAATTTTTGGCATTGGGACTCTCCAAGGGGTCTCAATACCACACGTCCCAACACCCCCCATCCCCAAGCAGTAGCTGTTCAGAAAGAGAACTGCATCTAAAGTTTCCAAGGGTGTAGGCGAAGAGAAAAACCTTGAGAAAGTTATCAGTAGCCTTAATTTAAACCTAAGCAGAGTCTGCCCTTCCCGAAAGTGAATGAAAATAAAAACATAGCCAGTTCATCCTGAACGTTTGCACAAAACATTACGGCTCGAGATGAAAAATGCTACAGCAGCACAGAGCACTGTCACTTTACAGTGAGCTTCGTTTGACAACACCATCAGCGAAAGGAGCAGGAAAAAAGAAGGGGGGAAAAAAGCTCTTTAAAAGCAAAAAAGGAGGCCAACTGTGCCTTCCTGACAGCTGGCCTCATCATGGCATTAAGTACAGAAAGGAGGCAGGTATTATTCAAGAGACAGCAGTGGCAGGACTGGTAGGAGATCAGTAGTCAGCACAGGAAACGTTTTTCGAAAAAAACCCTAATTACGGTCCTTCTCTCTCAGTCTATCCTGTGCTGCACTGTAATTACATGAACAAAGCTGAAAAAGGGGCCTTTTCTCGAGAAAGAAGTTGTGATACAGACACACGAGAGCAAAATCCCAAATGTGTTTACGGAGGGTGGAAGCGGTGCCCACACTGTGTGAGCTAAGGGAAAAGGAAACAAGCAAATGAAGCAGCAAGATACAGTGACATCCTATACCTCGTTCTCCATGGTAGCCACTTTTGCTTTTTTAGACATTTTTTAAAACCAGGTATAGCTTATTTTTTCCTTCTAAATCAGAGGAATCAGGAGGGGCAGAGGCATGAAAGGGAGAATACAGTCACTCCAGCGCTGCACAAGTGCATCTTCTGGTGCCAACAGAAGCCTAAATACACTGAAGTCAACGCATTTATTTAAACCTGTCTTTTATTACCTGTAACTAACTCCAATGACTGCCTGGATTCTGACAGATTTCAGTCTTGGGACAAAGCAAAATTATTTCACTAAGAACTGTTTGGCTTTTTTATATGATCAGGACCTTCAACGGAGCTGCAGCGCCCTACCACTGGATGGCACGGACCATCTTTGCAGGTGCAAGGAGTGGAAAGGGCAGGATCCTCCAATACCAGCCTTTTCCGTCCGTAAAATGTCACCTACAAATACAAACAGCATTACTGCAGCTTTGGAAGTGGAAGAGAACTGATGACAGAAAAACCTGAGAAATGACAGATGTCTTCTCACGTGCTGTCAAGTACTTGGCAGAAACTTAGTTGCAGACAATTAAGATAAAACCATTTTTGGTGCTAACCTCATCAGGAGTTTCACTGAATCCTCTTTCCATACCAGAGTTGCCTTACCATAGAAGACTCTGCCCTGTTGCTTCTCCAAGACCCGGGTTTGTTTTCCAGTGGACTGTTGTGTATCTGCAGGAGGAGCGTGTGCCCCAGACTGCCAGGGAAGGTCCCCACCTCACGCTGGGCCACCAGCCAGGATGCTTGGACCCGAAGAGACAGGCACTTGCCAAGTAAGTCGTGGTGCTAAGAGTCTATTATGGGTGTGAAAAAATACCGCCGGACTGAAAGATCCACAAGAGTAAGGTATGAAGGACCTTCGTGTTACCCAAACCCTCCACAGCAGCCCTCTTCAAAGCCATCTCAGGGCCCCATCCAGACATCACCCCCCCTCACGCTCCCAAGGTTACATCTAGAGGACATCCCATACATGAGACTTGACCCCGGCACTTTCCTCGCAGCTACGACACATGTCATTTTTCAAATTGCCCCAAGGTTTCCATTCTACAAGGCTTACAAAGGGTCAAGCCAGATTTTTGCATCTTGCCAGTCTCGAAAAGTTGCCCAGAGCCCCAGTCCCCGTTTCCCACTCGTAGCAACGCTGCTTCTGTGTCTGACTTCACCTGCAATAATTGGTCTCTGAAGGACAAGAAATGGCAGTAACTGGCGCTGGGTTGCAAGGTGTGGGAAGGGAGGAAATTAACACCAAGTCTTTTTTCCATCCCAGTGAATAATGTGATTACTGGGGAGGGAGAGGAGGAGGAGGGGAGAAGGGCTGAGCATTACATCAGCTCTGAGATGGGGTTTTATCTTTTTCTTTTTTGTCCTTTTAGACCAAACAGATGGGGAGACCGTTACATTCACAGCCTCTGCCACACAAACATACATCACAGCAGCTTTTGCCAATAAAAGAGTTAAATAATGTGTTACTTAAATCATCGGCACTCTTGTGTAAAACAAATAAATAAATAAACAAACAAACTTCTCTAAGGCAAAAGGAGGCAGCAGAGTAACCCCGAGCGATGCCAGCATGTTGAAACAGGGCATTCTGGATATCAGCCACACAGTTCGATACAACGGCAGAACTGAACCAGTCAGGTATAACACATCCTTTTTTCACTTAACAAATAATTACCACTTCCACATCATTTTGTTTTGAGTCTCTCCGGTTGAGGTGTAAACCGTCCATATGCTGCTGCTTATTCCAGATGAGGTTATGCCTGCGTTCTTAGGAGAACAACTTGAGAAGACAAGAGCACCAATGTAGCATCTTATTTTCCTGCCAGCACACTGCAGCAGGCATCCCGCTGCATGGGAAGCTGGGGGAAGCCACAGTGCCCCATGAAGCATCCAAGCTTTCAGAAGAAGCCAGACCTGTTGTCTTAACTTGTCTTTAGCACCCTTATCCCAGTATTTAGAGTAGCGCACAGGGCATTTCCATCCCAAAAAGTTTTTATACTAAGAGCAACCAACGTCAACGGATAGCAAACATTAAGAGAGTGAACACTGCTTGAAAGCTCTCCACCATCTAGTGATTTTGGAGATACTTCCCAGGGACCAAGCTGCAACACAGAGATACAAAACCCTCTAAACACAAATGTTTAGATTACTGTTTCCTGAAGGGGAAAAAAAGGGGAAGGGATTAATTTCATGAACGCTCTCTTTCTTGCGAACCACTCACCAAAACTGCTCCCAAACGTTTACAGTCAGTCCTGCCCTTGCTTGCAACGGGACATGATTCAAGACCTTTTTTGTTTCCAGCCATTTGTTTCACACATTACCACCCAAAGCACTGCCAGTGAGCCAACATGTGCAAACATCAGTCTTTGGTTGAAGCTGGTGCTGCATATCCCACAGGCTTTTACCCTCCGCTTAGAGTTCAGCCCATGCAAGTATCAATTAAACAAACTATTCCCGTACTCTCACTATTCAGGGTAACTCTTTATTTCTACTCATAATGAAAGATCTGTTCACAAACGTGGAGTATTTAAGGTTAATAGTTTTGGTCGTTTCTTATAAGCATTATCATATTTCCCAGAACACAAGTGCGTCGTTTGAGTGCATTTTCCCTTCTGCCTTAATTAGATTTGAGCAGGCACATCAACAAAGATAACAATTGGCTCCAAAACATATCACTATTAATACTGCAACAGTTCTGAAACTCTAGAAATTCTCTTGCCAGGAAAAAAACAGGGATGAAGAGTAGCACCAATCAGTTTATATGCCAGGCTAAGATACAAAGCCTGTTTTCATCTCATTTTTCATTAATTTGCCAAGTTAATAAAGCAGATGGTACAAGCAAATTCCACAGAACTACACTTATAGCGAACATTGTAAGCATCTGGTCTTGGGGGGAATCAAACCCAGAAAAATCTGGGAAAAGACCAAACAGAAAAAATATAAGGGAGAAAAACCATAAACAACTAACTCCAAAGGGAAGAGGGTTTGTGTCCAGATTTTGTTGATTAAAACAACATGGTTAAAGCCAGTATTTAGTGTCTGTAGCTTCTAAAAATGCTTCATTTGATTTGCTGAAGCCAACAGTTTGGGGCCAGTCCAGTTTCTGACAAAAAAAAAAAAAAAATCCCATCTGATGCTGCATATTTCTAGAACATTTTCTAGAAAAATACATTCTGCTCTTCATTCATTTGATGACATCCATGGAGGTCAAACCTTAAGTTCTTAAAACATCATTTGAGTTTAGTTGAGATGAAAAAAGGGTTGCCTTAAAACTGCTATTCTTCCTGCAGAATGATATGATCACAACTTAATGTTTTCAGAGAGTTGCTTGGTACTGCGGTGGGATGACTGTTATCGGCTGCTGAAACATCTACCTCTCTCGCTCTCATTGGTAGACCTTAAACCATTTCATGAAGGAAACTAACGTTCTTCCCATTTTACAGACGAGGAGGTGGAGGTGCAGATGAATAGCAGCTTCCCTGAAGTGACTTTTTTGGACAAAAGGCCAGGTGCTCCTCTTGCCCTTGAATTACACACCACGTCACCCTCAGACAACATACAGAGAGGAGATTTTAGCTTTTGAGTTGAGATTTGCCCTGTGCAAATCCAGAGAGTCTCTGCTCAAGTACAATGTGACTGTGACAATGTACGTGACCATGTAGCTGACCGTGGCAGTGAGACAGTCCACACTGTGCCAATAGCGTAAGGAGAGTGTATTTCCTCTGAACCTGCTGGGAACGGTAACAGTTTGGTGCCATTCAACAGGTATTTGGGAGGTTCACATCAAGAGAAAGTACTGTCCTTAACTCTGAATTTCCTGGTTTACTTTCCAACTTTGAACAAAGCAATCTCTTTTTAAAAGGTACCTCACTCGCAACAAACCAGCCAGTCAGAACATGTCCTCTTCTCGCTTGGCACCCTCCAAGATAGCCCCTATAGAAAGGGTACCGGAACAGAGTTCCCAGCAGAGGAGCACGCATGCCACCGAGCGCACCCTGAGTCATCCCTCCCACCAGAGCAGTTGGTAGGAAAGGGTGTTGGCCAGCCAGGAAGCTCCCTGGATGAGTCATTATCAAATACAACCATACCTAGATAACCTCGGCATGGCCTTGCTTAGCTTGGTTCATTAGACAAGCCAAGCCCTGTGCTGCTACTCCTCCCATCTTACTTCTTTTTGAAAACTGTCTACTAATGGCAGGAACTATTGAGCGAATTGAATGCAGAGGTTTTAAAATTGAAAGCCAAGAAACATCTAGTTGCATTTAAAGAGTGAAGGATGGTTATAACGAAAATAACTGCAATAAAAAGAATGAAGAGTATGAGGAAAACCAAGTATTTGCCACCCAGCTGGACAAAATCAGATTCTGGCAGTTTTGCTCAAATCATTGTAGGATTTTCAAACATTACAAACATTCCTCCAGTCTGCATACCAGTTTTATAAAAGACACCCGCAAGAGGTTAAGAGATCCTGCCCGTTGTTGCACAGAACTCTTTGTGTCCAGGAATTCTGTCCTTGACTCGTCACTGAGAAACATCAGCATCGCTATCAGAAAGGAGAGATGAATACTTTGAGACGGAGACACGCACCACGGCTACCGCATCGCGCAAGAGGCGAGCGACCTGCTCTCTGTGCTGCCAGGTGAGTTCGCACTGCGGGGTGGCCCTGCGTTGCCCCCGACTGCGATGCCCAGTCCTACTCTGAGTACTGCTTTTTCTCCTTGCGAGTAAATTTGCTAAAATGTTAATGACTGAGATTAGGTATCCCTTTCTGGCCTCTTGAATTGCTTAACCCCAATCGTCTTGGCCACGATGATTGTTAATTACTGACTATCAAATGGAAAGCGTGATAGTTCATTATTAACCTTTAGCTCGTTTTAATATAGCATTTGACAAATATAAGTAACTTCTAAAATCAGTTTTCTCAAAATTAGTTATGGTCCAATTTACACAGCAGTAGGAAGCTATAGGAAGAATCCTACAGGAACATCAGACACGCACCACATGAACAAAAGGCCACGTGTTCGTGTTTAGGTTTTCTTCTGCTTTTCCCTGCTGTTCCTCAGAATCGGTGAGCAAGGGACAGGCAGCTGAGGCATGGCAGTTCCCCTCTCCAAGGGAAGGAGAGCACGACACAAGCAGGCTAAGACGCTGCATCTGTGCCCTAGACTAGAGAGGGCCAAACAGGCAGGAATTCTTTTGGAAAGCTTTGTCTGCCATCAGTGGCCAGTTCTGAGGCTGTCTGCAACTAAAGGCAAAAGATGTCAGGCTGGATGATGAAATAACTCCCTTTACAAAAGCTACTCCCTTGATGGATGCTAGCGAAAAAAGCTTGAAGGTATCAATTACCATCAAAGTCCCAAAATGTTTACAAAACATTTGTGTATATGTCCCCTATTCCTATTTTTCTCCCCCCTTCATATGCAAGCTGAAACGTTTTCCTCCAACATCACTCCCGCGTTTCTTTCTCTACCTCCCGTCGCTCTAGCTTCAGGCTGGGACAGAGGGCAAGGACAGTGCCGCAGACAGCTGAAGCCCGTCCCGCTCCATCGTCTCAACAGACTCCGCAGTTCCGCAGCCACGCGAACTCCAGGAGCGTTGTGTTCTCAGCTCACCTCCAAGCCACCTGAAATGGCCTTGCAGTACAAGCGTTCCTTTGTGGACGCCTCAGAAAACAGAGGAAAGCTCACTTGTTCTGAAAACGCACTGACTTTACTGGTCAACTTGCAAAATACTGGTCAGGGAAAGATGGCAGTGGCATCAACAAAGGTCTGCTAGGGATGGTTTTGAGAGTTCACTCTACCTGGGGCAGAGGAACGGACTAGGTGACCTCCTAAGGTCCTCCTGTCTTTTTTGCCCTTCATCCCATGGCTTTCTGATCATTTCTCTCTACTGCTTTCTTGTTCTGTGGTACCTTATTGCACCAGTGGACCTCACCCTTTCAAGCAAAGGGTCTATCACTTGCTGGGCACATTTTCCTTGCTGTATTTTGCTGCATTAGCTGAAGGTGATGTATAAAAGAGCTGCTGATGAATGAATTTGCCAAGACCTATCACCAAGCCACCTTGCTACCTACCACCCCGTGCTTCTTTTGCTGCTTACAGCGTGTTGCTGTGAAGTCACCCAGCCATGGTTTGACATTGCGTCGCCTGCAGAATTCCCATTGCGACAGAAGCTCTAAGTGGGGTCACCGAGGGGACTGTATCTTTTTTCTGGCTGTTCCCTTTGCAATGCACTGGGATTATTATGTTTTCTTTGTAAAGCAATCCTTTCCTTAAAGGTCATGCTGCAAGATTATTAAAACATCATGAAATACGTAATTTCTCTTTCACTACTTCACCCGCTTCCCTGTCTTCTTAAAATAAACTAAGGGAGGAAGTAGGACCAATAAAACATAATTCATTCTGCTCTTTTTCTTTCTAACCAATTGCTGATAACTTTCCCTAAGTGAGGAAATTGGCCCAACGACTCAGTTTATATACTTTTTGGAAAAAAAAAAATCTTCTCACTTTCCCTTCATCTAACGCTTAAAATTGCACATCCAGTGAAAAGGCTTCTGTATGTTGCCTTTAAAGAAATACAGTTTTTAATCTGTTGTCCTGATGATATGGTGTCTTATACCACTTTAATTCCTTAAAAAAAGTTAAAATTAACTTTGTTTCATTATTTCTGCTCCATTTTATTTTCACGCTGCTGAAAGGGCTAAAAATTGTGATTTGTATCAGACAGAAGATTTCCGATAGGTTCAAAACTTCCTCCTTCAAACCTGTAGTTTATTGATGAGAACAAAATAAGACTTGGGAGTGACAGATGAACTAATCTACAGTTCACAGCTGCAGGAGAGCGTTTTATTCTATTCATCATTTAGAGCATGACTGATTATGCCTCACTGTGGCTGAATTCACTATCTTTGTTTTTTTAAGGGATCAAAGATTCAAACTCTATCTGCCTGTAGCCAAAAGACCCAGCTCAGCAGTTTTGGTAAAGGCTGTGGCCCCAGCTCTATTCAGCTGATGTCTGCCTATAGGTGATGCTGTTTCTTTTACCCCGCAGAAGCAGCAAAGTAGATGAATGTTTGTTAAGAACAAAGGCAGGCTGGGACTGTCAGCTGTCCCACGGCTGAGCTAACTTGAGTCTTCCCAGAACGGCAGACGAAAGGAACCGAGAGAGGTCTTCTTCAGAAGGGAGATGGAGAGCGAAGGGGAAACAGCCGGAACCGGAGAATGGACTTGCTGCTCTGGAAGCTCCCAGAAAATGGGAATTTATGGGAAGTTTCCACTTTTAGGAAGGCCTGGCCACCTCCTACACCCCCTACCTCCATTTGGATATGTATGTTCTAGATGTATGCATCCATACCCTTATTGCCAGCATATTACCTCTGCCTACTTTTTATCATTAGAGTAACAGCTGAATAATTTCATCTGAAGTCATTAAGAAGAACTAGAATGCTTACAGGTGGCTTTACTAAGGAAGAGGAAAAGAAGCATCTCAAGGAACAGGAAAACGTGATAAAGGTTTTAGTGTACCTCATTGATTTATCCTGGATCACAGACATTCTTTGATCGTGATACTCTTTAGTGGTAATTCTTAATTGTTGACTTTAAAAAAATATGCTGAGCTGAGCAAAGAGAGGAATTCTGGCTCCAGTGCAGACATTACTTCCTGTTCTTAAAAATCAGGCATAACGGGCACAGTGGCACAATAACCTCTCTCAAGAACTATAGTTCAATCCCAAGTAGGGTCAGAAAGGTTAGGTATTTAAATCTTGGCAAGTAGGCAGTTTCTGAATTTCAGCGCACATGGGCAACTTAGTCAAGTCTTGAGACTATGGAAAAAATCTAGAAAAGAAGAAGAGGCGGCTTCTCCTAAGTAAAAGCGAAGAGGCTGGTGCAGATGTCAGAGGACCCCTTCCCTGGGCTGAGCTCACACACAGCTGTGATACTGGCAGCGGGGAACGGAGAAGGTACAGCTACGGGCAGGAAGGCACACGCGTTACTCTACGTACAAGAAAACAAATACAACTGCTCTTCCTCTTGGAGCATTTGATGCCCTGACACCTCTGGAGCCGTTGCTTGCCGGTACACAAGTAGGGCCACGGCCCCTCTGCTCCCCCTCGCAGCCCACGGTGGGCAGTTGCCTACTTTGCCTGTATTAGGGGACGTGGGCTCAGCATTAAGACGGTTGTTTTAATTGAGGTTAGGTGCCCAGCTGCCTGAACCACTTCCAAAAAGCCCACGTGCCCTGAGACTGTTTCAAACCTTGAATAATACCGAGAAGCAATTAAACAGCCCTCCCTGAGAGGAGCTGCGTGCTGAGTCCAAGCCCGGCAGCGACTGGAGTTAAGTACAACTACTGCAGGACGCTCCCGCAGCACGAGAATTACTGCCAATAAGTCGCATAATGTTGTTTTGTAAAGAGCTCCCAGGTAAATGTAATAATTTTATGCTGTAGGTTTTTTGGAAGTATTCGAGGCCAGAGGTTGACTTGGATTGCGGTGTCCACACGCTTCAAGCAGAAAAGACAAGTTAGTGTCTGAAATAAGAACTTTGGGGACGGTATTTCTCCATGCACCCCAAGATCTGAATCTTTGCTAAACAAGGAAAGCTGATGGGGTGGCGGGAGCGGATGGAAGAGACTGAAGGCAGAGAAAGAGATGGAAATTGCTGTCTGCACTAATATTTATGTATTTTAACTGTAGATTTTGGGACCTGAAAATATAAAGTCTCAATCAGTGAATTTAGTCCCTAATGTTGAAAAATACATCTTGGAGCTCCTAGATTCTTTTTTCATAGCATCCATGACTTCAGTAGATGCTGGAAAGCTACATACCTTAGAGGATGTCAGCCCTAAGGCACGAAATCATTACGGCATGTGTTTAGGAACTGAACTCTCGTTCAAATCAATGGATGTAAACTCTGAAATGCCTTCAAATCTGGCACATGGGCTTTGATCACTTCTACAAACAGAACTCCAGTTTCTAAATCACTTGGACGCTTGAAAATTAAACTGAATACGAACTTGATTGATGGCGACGTTTTCAACATGCTGATTCAAACAGCTCCTCTAGATGAAAAAGGAATTTCTGCTTGCAGAAAATAAGAGGGATGAGCTTGGAGAAAAGGGCCATAAAACAAATTAACATGGGGCCTCCAGGCATTGGCTCACAACATTTCATTCCTTTGAGATGAGGTACCTATGGGGAAACAGAAGCAGCAAAACAAATGACAAATGGAAGCCAAGGGATGCAAACGATGAAACAAGAAGAATGCTGTAAAAAAAGTCAGACAGTATTTGAGGGCTGGGTTTTTGTTTTGCACATTATCCAATTCTCTATGCAGAACAAGCCTTTAGACAAGTCCATTTAAGTGTTCATACTAGAAACAATTCTTCCTTCTTTTTTTCTTTAATTTTTTTTTCTTTTTTTTTTACGTGACTGTATCAGTTTGGGATGCTGTTGTCACGCTCTGTAACGGTGCATTACAGAGTGGGGAACACCCTGTAGGCCTTGATATCATCGCAATTTGCTGCTCTAGTCCTGCTTACAAAATTTTTGCATTCAGTGAGAAGTAGGGAACATAAAAAACTTGCATCTACTGGCCATGCGAGATTTTGAAGTCTGCACAGGATCTATAGGAGAGACAAAAGGAACACCAAATCTCTGGCTACACCTTCGTCGAGGAGCAAATTGACACCGCAATCAGTATGAAGTGCACAGAAGTGGCGCTAGTTGGTCCAGCTGTGAGGGACAGAAGCCCAACTCAGAGCTGAATTCAGGAATCCAGAGCAAAGACATTCAAATGGCTCGTCTCAAAGTAAACTCAAGTCCCTGCAGCTGCTCAGCCATGGCACTGGGCAGCCTTGCTTTGCTAGTGATGGAGAATCCTTTTTTTACACCATTTCCACCCAGGAGCAGGTTAATGAAACCTGCCTTTGCCCTGCCCAGGGCTGTAACCGCTGAGGCACCAAGCACTGGGCTGGCAAATGGTCTGCCACAGTTCCCCCTGCTTGGAGAGGAGTGAGCGTCCAGTTTCTTCTCGCATCCTCTACGGCAACTTTAAGTCCTTACAGACTTAAAGGAAAAGGCACGGGCCTAACCTTAACCTGGAGGGTAAGTGGGATGGGCGGTTAACAGCTCATTCAGAGGAGGAAGTATCGGGTGACAATATTGTGAATCACCAACAAAAAATGTAGATCACAGCCTCAGAAAAAAAAAAAAAATCCAAAAAACATCCTGCAGGGAATTTTTTTGCTTTGAGAATTCTTTCGGGTTTTTTTTGTTTGGTTTGGTTTGACATCTCTTTATTCAGATTAACTAATAAATAAATTTCTAAAGTAATGCATAAGGCTCCTGTGTTTGGTTACGTCATCTCTTACCGCCTCTGTAACTCATTAACTTGTAGCTTATCTCTGCAGCCCTTTCTGTGCCCCCGATGCCAGGCTGCGTGCTCCCCCGTAACGTTCGCCAGGCTGAGCGTGAGGTGCCAGGCACGGCGGAACTGGAGAACGACGGCGGTCCCGGGCTGTGTCAGGGCTACGTAACACCCGTCGGCCCCTCCTTAGAGGGGTCCCACAGCCCCAAAAACCTTTTACCAGAACTCACATGGCAGCTTCCCTAACCGGTGACCCACTACTGAAGCCTTAAAGGTTGAAGCAGAAGATGCTTGAACGGTTCGGATGCTGCAGCACAAATAGGCAAAGGGAGAGCAAACCCAAAGCTCAGAGTATAAATGTGGAACAGAAAGACCTGCGTGGCTGAGAGACCCCCCCCGCCTCCCACCTACAGACACTCATTCACTGAGGCTTTCAAAAGTTCAGGTCTGGTATAAAACAGTGTCTCCCTCGTGTCAGAAGAGCTTCCCCGTGCCCCAGCGCCCAGCTCAGCACACCAGACACTTCCCTAAGCGCTTCGTGAACTAGTGGTGCAGCAAAGGATTTATATATATTTATTTTTTTAAATTATTTTAGCCTGAGAAGTACTGACCCAATCACAATTCAGTTTGTTCAAGAGCTTCCACGAGCGACTCTTGCTGCGACCACCCCTACCACCCACCGTCCACCTCGGGTGGGAAAGCCGACGCCGTGGGGAGCGCTGCCGGTCTCCCACCGCCGCATGCACAACCCACCCCAGCGAGCAGCGCCCAGCACCGCGCCAGGGCCACATCCTTAATGATGGAGCACCGCGCATCCTTAACGATGGAGACCCTGCATCCTTAATGATGGAGAACCACGCAGCCCTTCCAAACGACAAGGTCTTCTCCTAATTCTGACAGTTGAGAGGGAAACCATACACAGGCAGAGACTGACTCTTCGGCTTACATTAATAATTCAAAATAATAATATGCTCGGTTTCTTTCTGATGCAGAAGATAACAAAACTGCTGCAACAGGTCACGACTCTGTGGTCCAGACAACTGATACAAGTTTGAGCTGCACAGAATTCAAGAGGGTTTTTCTTTTTGTTTGATTTCTTTGGATTATTTTTTTTTTTAAACACCTTGAGGATTTGTTCCATTATATTCAGGCTATTTTCCAGAAAATATTTTAATATTCAACCAAATATTGCTGTGCTTATGCCTTCATTTGCAAATAAAATCAGAGCTACTGTAAATCACAGAAGGAAGCTGTGATTCAAGGCTACACTATTCAAATCACTTTTTGCTTATGAAATGCTGATCACTGAGCTTAGATTAATTCTGATGGGAGCTGTTGATATTCTGTTGCCATTTCTTCCATATACTGCCTTTGTTTCAGAGACACCTGACAGGATATTAGTGTTTAGTTATGCAAAGTGTACCCTTATTTCCAATGTTAATTATTAGAGGTACTGATTTCTTCAACGACTTTTGAAAGCAAAGTTAGGAAAAAGATACTCACAGGAAGACAAGCAAAACGTGTGAGATTTATGTCCTTTCACTGAAATTAAAAGCTAATCGCTTTGCCCCTGTGAGTTTAAGGGCAGACAAAACGCACTATTGACTTTTAAAGCAAGGAGTTAAATATTGAAGAACCTGAAAGCTGTGGCTATATTATACCCCCTGGAGACATTTCACTTTGTATTTATGGCACTGTTACTTAGTTTTTTTGGTTCCCTTTCCCTCCAACCACCTGAAGAAGACCCTGTTTGCTGTCAGTGGTATAGGGTCCAAGAGGTGAAGCAGCTAATTCCCCCTCAGCGACCAATGCCTCAGTGCTTCAACATCCACACCACCTGGTTAAATAAAACATTGCTACCAAAACTGGACCAAAGCATACCAAGCGTTCCCCTTCACGCCTCCATTTCAGTGAGATTTGCCTTATTCAGATACACTATATACCTTTCTGAGTATTCCACCTGCTCTTTATTCAGTTCTAGCAGCAATTCCATCCAAAACCATTACATCCATAAATCAGCCAAGTGTTAATTATCCAGGCTAGTCTTCTGAAACAGGGGATATTAGGTAGGGTGTGATAGGGACTTAAGGGGTTTGGGTTTGGTTTTTTTGCATACCTCTCTTTTGAATATCCTTCAAGTGGAGCAGGAGAAATGAAATCCATTGAAAACGGAGATCATAGATTTTAAAAGTTCATTAGTAATAGCTAGATCCCAGTCTTTAAATTGCTTTCTCCCCTCCTCAAAGACTTGGTGGCTCCCTAATCCAAATATTTGGATGCATAAGTCCTGGCTACAGGGCAGATGTAGGTTCAGCTGCCCCTTCCCCACATACCAAAACAGTTTACAATTTATAGAATCATCTCAGTTGGAAGGGACCTTTAAGATCATCAAGTCCAACCATTAACCTAACACTGCCAAGTCCACCACTAAACCATGTCCCTCAGCACCACACCTACTCATCTTTTAAACGCATCCAGGGATGGTGACCCAACCACCTCCCTGGGCAGCCTGTTCCAATGTTTAACGGCCCTTTCTGTGAAGAAATTTTTCCAAATATCAAATCTAAACCTACCCAGGTGTAACTTGAGGTTGTTACCTCTTGTCCTATCGCTTGTTACTTGGGAGGTCAACCCCCACCTCACTACAACCTCCTTTCAGGTAGTTTCAGTCTTTAGAAGTCTATCATGGTTTGAACGCGGCAGAAACAATCACTCCACGCTCACATTTCATGGGTCCTGATCCAACTTCTACTGGCATACCGCTGCTGATTGATTCCAATGGCCCAACACAGCGGCATTACACGAACAAAAATAACCAAACATCTGGCTCTGTTCTAAAAGAGTGCACATGGGAAAGTAAACCGAAGTAAGCCAGGTGCTGTTAACCCCACCGCTACGATGAACTGCAGTGAAAAGGATGATTTAATAACCAAAGCAGCAGAAGATAAGAAAGCTTCAGCTCCCATCCAGCCCTTGAGTGTCGACCAGGAGAGCGCCCAGACCACAGCGCCCTGGAAAGGACTGGGGAGAGGGGTGGAGCCCGCGCCACGGGAAGCGGTATTAGTCTGCTTCATGAGCTCTATTCACAGCGACTCAGGAGTTAACCAACTGTAGGCGCCTGCACCTTTTATTTGCCTTGGATTTGCACCAAGTTTGAGTCATCACGTTCAAACAGGAGGGAAAAAAAAAAACCAAACCAAACCCAAAAAAACAAGATTCATATTCCAAAAAGGGCATTCCCATACCAGGACACTTAAGTTCTTACCAGGGAAGGAGTCTTTTTGAATTAAGGAAGGTACATGCGTCTCTCCTCCTCCTCCTCTGAAGGAAAAATAAGATTCATTCAGTGCACTAAATCACAAACACACAATTTAGATGCACTGGTGTCTGAATAAGATGGGATCTCTAGATACACTATGTCATATCTGCCTTTACAGAAAGATTTAGTTTTTCTGTAGCTCCATTAAACTCATACTGTAGGTGGGACTGAGAGCTTTTATAGTAGCAGACTATCAAAGGAATGTAAGGAATGCAGGGTGTAAACAGATTAGATCTTTCCCCCCCTCTCTTATAGAAAGACCTAGATTTTTTCCCTTTCCTCTGAAGCTTTAGAAATTTAAATGAAACACTGAAGCACGTATGTTACTCAAGTGCACCCTGTCCTCAGTCCAGGATTCAAAGCCAACAATTCACAGGTTTTTCCTGTTTAATCAGGGGTTGTGCAGGAACTTAACTGAGCTTTGGAACCGGATCCACTGGCAGTTTGGGTTGAACTGGAAAAAAAAAAAATTGACCTACAACACATTAACCCCTCCCTTTGCTATTTCATCCTTATTGAAGTGATTACCCTACAATTCCCAATCATATCCACTGGTCGTGTCTCCGCTGATTGGATTTACTATCCTAATGGTATAGAGTTTGCTGAACTGGATAAATAACGAGGGACCAAGGGCCAGGCTTGCACCTGGAGTCAGTTTGGACGATTCTAGGAACCTTTCTCAACAGAAGCTAAATCAGCTGACATCTCGCCTTAGTTATATGAACTATTTCAGTCGTGATTCAAATAAAAGCTAGCGCACCAGCAGACAAGGGATGCCTGAATCACTAAAGAATGATTTACCCATCCTCTGTTTCCTGTCTGTACTGGACTCCTTCCACTGCTCTATTGGAGGTCCACATTCAAATGTCTCACTGCCTTTCCCAAATCAGTATTGCCTGAGGTTTGCTTGTTTACATGTGATATGTGCAATTTGTTTCCTCATTTTTATACTGCAATTCTAAACCCACATTCACATGTAGAGGCACTCAGCCTTTTGCCAAGACAGCTATGTCAGTCAAGGAGAGACCAAGGACTAACGGATGATAAACATGTGTAAGGTGCGTATACCTCAGATTCAGAGACGTACTTGAAGTTCAGCAGGAGGAAGCAGAACTACTTTAGATGAGGAACACAGCCCTTCCACAGAGCTCAAGTAAGACACAGGAAGAAGGTAGCAGATATGCTTAATGCAAGAACCAGTGCAGACAGCTGTATCCGCAGGTGAGAGTTAAGGACAGCAGAAGCAGTGCTAAGCGCGATGGAGATATACTGGCAAACCTGTAGGTAGGTGGAAAACTGGAAGTTAAATTTCCAAACGTCCAACTTGAGCCTGCCTACAGCATCTTTTGTATGAACAATGCTACAAGAGCTGCAGTAGGTGGCCAATAAGTCTGACAGGATTAACTCATCCAAAAGCTTAACCCACTAAGAAAGATCATTAGCACATTTATTCAAAGCAAAGCAATTGCCTGGAAAAATCAAATATGTACCTAATGAGTTAGAATATTAACAGAAATCCAGGGAATTATAACGGTAGTAAAATCAAAGGTTCCATCTGAAGAACCTCATTATCATAATTTTTGAACTGCGTTCCTGTTGCTCTTTTGCACATTCGACAGCACTTGACATTAAGTAGTGAATAAGAATTAATTAACATTCCATCCTAATCAGGGCAAGAAGGTTAAACACTATGCTGTCTTCATAGCTAATCTTTAAAGAAAACTAAGAATTGCCTGAAACTCTAAAAGGGGAAAGATTTTAAGTGTGTATCCTGGTAGTGGAGATTGAAGAAAGATAAGGAACAGTGTGAAACCTTCCTTCGCTTTTTTCTTTCTACGTACAATTGGGGGTAAACTTTAAGTCGACTGAAATATCACTTAATTGGGAGGGACTGAACAGATACTTTGTGTCTTCTGTTCTCATTCCAGGAAGTTTTTTAGCTAAGGATTCTTGAAAGCCTGCATAAATTTCCCTCATGTACTTGTTTATAGATCCTGCCCACATCTTCGTAACAGATCGGTTACACACAGTCTCTTGATTTCTGTTCTTAACACGAGCACCCCACTTCAGAACTAATATAGTCCAGGGTTCCTCACCTCCCTGACAAAACTGTTGTTTTAAGTGAGAATCAGGGTAGAGATTCCCGTCAGCACTGCAAATGGGCACCATAAAATCAGACCCAAACACAAAATCCTCTGTCAGACACTCCCTCTCCCCTCCCCTTCGCCAGGGAACAATTCAATGGAGAACTCTACAGGGGAAACTTCTGAGTTTGTTTAGCTTTTTTGCCGTCCCAGGAGTTTCACAGCACATACTTTATTCTGCTACTAAGTTCAGCTAATGTTTAGCACCTTCAGAAGGTTAAAGGGCCATTTTCTCAAGAGCCGAAGCCTCTTTTGCTTTAGACTAATTCATTTGGTGGTAAAATCTGTTGAAAACTGAAGTTGGAAAAAAAAAAAAAAAAAGATACCAGAGCAAGAGAACAAAAAGGTTGAAAGTCTGAAAATGCCCATGATGGCTGGAGCCAGTTCTCACACATCTCAGTCTTTTTAACCACTTGGCAGCTGGGCAGAGAGTTTCAGAAGCTGATCAAAGCAAAGAATACAGCTTTCCACACCAGATTCTTTCCCCAAGGCCTGTAGAACCTCTCCCCGTAGATGGATTAACTGGGAACAAGAAGAAATGGAAAATGCTTTTTTTTCCCCCCTCCTGTTTCAGCTATAAAAATAAAAATTTACATACTCTACCCAGAGACTTGAGCCAAACCTGATTTCTCTGTGTGTTGATGAGAACAGACATTTCAGAGAGAATCCCTACCTCTATCATGGGCTGCAGGGAATCAATAAAGTGCTTCAAATATCTCGTTTTCTTGAATTTATGTTCCTTACTAACACGCAGCACAAGCATACCTGGTTCAAAGCAGACTGACAGGAGGCAAAACAATTGTTTGGGGGCTATTCAACACCATCAGACCTTGTAACAAACCTACAGTGTATTTTCGTTAATGAGGTTTCAGTCCTTTCAGCAAAGGCTGCATTAAAAAGCAGTCCCGAAGGTAGAAGACATAGAAGGACTAATTATATGATGCAATCTTTGCCTAACTCAGTCCTGCTACGAGGTGCAGATGTAGAAACGGGCACTAAGGTAAGGAAAAGATGCCTTTAGAGCATTTGTTTGCCCAGTTACCTGAATGCAAACATGGCCAGGTTCGTGTGAGTCACAGCAATCTATCACAAGGACCAGTCCCACCAGGATATGAAGAGCGACCTGAATCCAGTAACCTCAGCCTGAGAGTGCAGATCTACACAATCAGGAAGAAGAAACTGAGTGAGCCAACGCTCCGAATTGCACATCCCTGGCATGACATCACCAGAGATTCAGATCAGTGGTTGCCATAGTCAACCCCTTCTCCCTAACTCCGCTTCTCCTACAGCGGACCCAGATTTACATGACCGGCACGAAATCAAAGCGATCCTCAATCTACGTAACTTGAAAACTAGGAGTGACTCACTGTAATGAACCATTCCATTAATATGGCACCACACTCAGGTTGCTGGAAGGCCAGATCAATAGATACAAAATGGAGAACTTTAAACCTTTGATGCAATCCACACTTCTGGGAAAAAAGGAAATTAGCCCATGCAAGCTGTTAATCCCAGAAAACCGATGTGCACAACTGCTTTCATACTGCCCTGTTAGTGAAACAGAGAAAACATACATACACATGGTATTTAAATATTGCAGTATTCCAGGGCTTACATCAATGGGAAGCCTCTACATAAGGCCCAAGTTTTTGCATTAGTATTACAACTTTTACTATTCTTGTCCTTTGCAACGCTCCTTCTCCTTCAAGAGTCGAACATCTTTATAAAAAGATGAACCCTTATTTGTGAGCATTCCGAGTTGGAAATTGCTCTAAAGGCTGATGAGATTCCGAACACATGTAACATGGAAATAGTCACATGAGTAGCGTCCATACCATGACAGACCCAGAAGTCACACTCTGGCAGACAGCGCTCAGAGATAGGGAAGGACGTGAATTTTATTCATAACTGCAAACTCCATCCTGTTATATCCAGATATATCTACGAAGCACAAATGTCCTTACACCTCATTCTTCGTTACACTCCAACTTCTAAAACCAAAGACTATTTTCTTTTTAATTACTTGGGTGCAGGTTAGAGTTACTTTGTATGCTGTTGCAATACTTTACAAAATGGGCATTTCTGAGGTGATAAAACAGTGTTTCATAGTGGAACTTGTCAAGCTCTGTTGGGCATCCACTTTCGTTTTGATTTCTAGTGACTTTGTCTAATGCTTAGATTAACCTTATGACAAGTTTCGCACTGTTATCTCTCACAACATACATTTGCCTCTTTTCTTTTCACAGAGCATTTGTCACTCCTGTTCCCATGGAAGAGACCAACATCAGCTTAAAGTATCACAAATGCTCTTTCCAGCTGTGGTTCACGTTCTCCAAAGCCTCGTTTCTTCCTGCTGGCGATGCTTCCCAAAAGAAGGGATGAAATGATCCAGGCGTAAGAGACAATGCACAGTCACATTTTTCCTTGGGAAGGCAGAAACTGCTGGTTAAGGTTTTAATGGGTAGCTGTAAGAAGTAATTAAAAGCAGAGGGTCTGTGAAATACACAAATTTCCATTTTTGCACAGAAGGAAGAGAGAGTTCTGAGGCTTCTAAATCTCTAGGACGTGGGCCAATGAAGTGCGCAGCTGAGCGCACATCACACAACTCCATTGATTTGCATTGGCCAAGCAGCCGTTACAAATATTCAACCTGCGTTCGGTACGAAGAGCCAAGCCTCTGCGCTAAAAAAAAAAAAAAAAAAAAAAAAGAGGAAAAAAAAAAAGCCCTACAGTTGTATTTTAATAATATATATCAAAAGGTGAAACACTTTATAGGTTGCAAACGTTCGAAGAAGAAACACACGCAAGTTTTCTTTGTAAGGAAGGAGCACCGCTTAAGAGGCGAGGACGGGTGCTTCCTGCAGACCCAGGGCGGGCTCACGCCAAGGCTGCTGACTCAGAACGTGCCCCTGCTCTTGGCCGGCCACTGGGAAACACCAACTACACCAGTGAGTTATCAACCTGGGTGGGGACCGTCTGCCAGAGAGAAGGCTGAGTTTTTAAGGCAGTTTCCTCACGGAGTTTTTTTAAGCCCCGAAGGACAAGACAGACCGCTCAAGATGTTCTACAGGACACCAGGTCTCTCCCATTGCTCCTTGGCTGGCCAACAACAGTAGCTGGCAGTGATTGTACCAGGAGTCATTTCTGACCTGTGGATTGCGCTCCAGCCAGCAGCTGAGGATCAGAAGACCCTGTCCTTCACTCCAGGTTTGCTGCTTACGTTGTGGTCCCAGATGCCGGTCTTCACAGGTCCAAGAACTATTTCTGTTGCCTTTAAGCTTAGAAACAGCTCCTTTTGGTGTTATCATTACATTCTTCTGGGTTCTTAACTGAGGAAAGAAGCCACCTCTATTCTCCCAAGCAGACAAGAAACTTGACCTTTAAGAGGCACTCGGCAAACCCAACACGTTAACGTGGTTTTTCTAAGTGGAAGGTGCTGTCCTGAGACACGATGCCACCAGCCTGGAGGGCCAACAAGAGTCAGTTCTATCGTATCACATTCATTTTATTGGTGAAAAAAGGAAGTATTTGTTTTTAACGCACCATTCTGTTTCCCCAGTAGGATTAGCAATCAGGAACCCTGACGTGAATTCTAGCAGAAAAGTTGTCAGCCCAGGGAGGCAACTTCACAAGGGCTCAGGAGTGCTTTCTGTGCCATCTAAGCTTTTTGCTCCCCCTCAGATCCTACTTTTGGTTACTTTTAGGTGTCCACCAAGCACCCAGATTGAAGCACAAAGTCAGCAGAAAGACTCTCACTGAATTCCATAGATATTAAATGGTGCTGAGGCAGCATTATGCTCAGTTTGGATGTAACTACATGAATAACAAGAATTTCTATTTTTATACTCGAAGTAAGAGGCTGCATTCTGGTTCCATTCACTCAGTATCAGCATATATTAATTTTGATATTATTCTTATATCAGTATCTGAAATCATCTTCTTATATGTAACACATATACTGCCTTATACCACCTTATAAGATAGTATAACATGGACTTCAGTCTGAGCTACACAAGCATTTCCAAAATCACTACCGAGTCTCACAATACCTTTGTAGAATATTGCAGCATTGTGATGCAGATTATAATATGACAGCAAACATCCCTGGGGACCAAGCGGCGTGTTCACCTGAACACAGGGAGGAAAAGCAGATTCCTGCCTACGGTAACCAGTTACAGCAGACCCGGAGACACACAGCTTCCAAGGCACATAGCCCAAAAAGGAAAATCAGTTTATATTGCCCCTTGGATCTGGAAAACTATCTCAAATTCTGCTTCTTGGTAACAAAAAAGGAGAGAGATCTGTCTTGGGGGTTCCCAAGACACAACAAGGGCTGTCAAAAGATGTGTCCCTGTGTACCCCCCCACCCCCAGACCAGTTGGCTCAGCAAGGTCAGAAAGCTCCTGAATGCGATTTCTCCCAGGAAACATTTTGCCATTCTTTTGAAATGTGATCTCATTTTACCTCTCACTGCCCTTAATAAATCATTAGCAATAATTATCCTTTTCACTTGAGCCAAAACGAAAACAAAACAGTTTTCTGTTAGGAAAGAGATAGTAGATATTAATCAAAATCCTGATCCAAATTCCAGGGAAGTGGGTCAGAGCTTTTCTCTTGCCCTCTACAGGCTTTGCATCCACTGTGCTTTTTTGAAAATTTTATTGCATGTAGCCTATATGGTCTGGGGGGAGGTGTCCCTGCCTCTGGCAGGGGGTTGGAACTAGATGATCTTTAAGGTCCCTTCCAACCTAAACCATTCTGTGATTCTCTCTATATATTACATATAGCCTAGAATTCAAGGGGGTGATTTTATCTAAAGAGTTAAAAACTGCAGTAGTCCAAAGTGAAGTTTTATCCCCTGGGACTGGATCTGGCCCCGTACGTTCAAGCAGAGATCCCTGACGTCACGGTGCAGAAGGAATCGCTGATGCTACTTTTATTATTACCACCCCAGTTCAACTGAAGGCCACGGCACTAAAAAGAAAGGTCACGATGCCCGAGGGCAGGTTGTGGCACAGCCTGCCTAGAAATAACGTGAAGAGACCCAGAAGCAAAGCAGCATGTAGGAAAGAAAGAATGGAAATTAAGGAAGTCCTCCACATCATTTTTATATGTTCAAAATAAATACGTATAATCATTAGCAATAAGCAAACACTTCCTTCAAAGCCCTGGCTCCTTTGACATTGGGATTTGCCTCCACACTATCTGTGCCCTGCTCCTGTTGTGGAACAACATGAAGCCATTGTGCGCGTTTCCCTGCTAGTGTGTCAAGAAAAGGCACCCCAATAAGAAGGATGATTATCACTCTAGCTAATAAAGCCCAGAAAGTTGTTACAGGTATGCAGATTCCCAGAAGGAGGGGACAGACACTTGGTCTTCTGAAAATTTCCCACTGAAACAAACGGCAACTATTCCTGTAGTGTTCTCAAGGGCAAGCTGAAGTGACCTGAGGGCTTCATTATTTTTTTTTCAAGCTGCCCTGAATACTTGGCACCACATCAGCGGGGGCTGCGAATTATTGTTTCTGTGTTCTTTTCAATAATTGTATTTCAAGCCCAAACCCACATTTGTCTCCTGCATTCTGCTACAGTATTAACCTGAATTTACAATTTACATTATCTAATTTTCTAGCATTTGAATATCTTTAAAAAAATCATTTCCCTTCCCCACGGATGTTGGGCATTCATAGACGTATAAAAGTACCCCATCAAATCAGAGATTAGTACCTAGTTACTTCATTTTCAGACAGCAAGCTGGAAATACTCCTCCAGCTTAACCTTTACATCTGCTAAGAACTGTACCCCTCTATCCAGCCACATTTTTTTTTAGCTATCCACTCATCAGAAAGAACACAGGTTTTGTATTGGGCCTCCTTTGTTGAAAGAGTCACTGCAAACCTATTTCCTACCCAGCAACGTAAATCTTCGCCGCTAACTCTTGACTCTTATACAACAAACCTAGGACCCCTCTGAATAGGAAATGGGTTTCACAGGCTGCCTGGTGATCACGGTAATAAACCAACAATGGAAGTTCACATCCTTAAGTGAATATCCAAGATGTGCTTACAAACAATAGCAATCACTACAGATCCCTGTGTTTAAAAAAAAATATAATTAGAAAGTAAGAGGTTTGTCTTTTTCTTCCCCTGGAAATCTCCTTCCTGCTTCTCAAGCAACCACATCAGTGGCTGAGCATTTTCAGCAGTTATCAGAAAGCGAGGAAGTGACTTGCAGGTAGCTCTTTTAATACACAAGTCGGCGACAGGAACCACCTCGCTACGAATCATTGTCTCAAGAAGTCACCTCGGACCAGAGAACTGTTGCCATTCAGCCTTATTTCTTTCGACTCGAGTGTCTCAAAATGCAGTAATTTTTACCCTTTTGTTCCTAAACCTCTTTCAAAACTGCACCCAAACATCGCAAAGCACGATTACAACTGTCCCTCAAGAAAATTCTTCATTAAGAGAAGATAAAATCTAACCACTTACTTGTTCTCTCCAGTCGTTGTTGTTTAAAAGTGAAGAAAAAACCACCACCAAAACACCACCATCTAGCTTCATTTGGCATTGTTCGCATTAAGAAAAAAAAAAAAGTCAAGACAAATATCACGTCTAAGTTCAGGCAATGCCTTATTAAGCCCAGGAAAAACAAGGTGGAAGATGAACACCCCGATGGAATCTCGGAAGGGTAGATTTATTCCACCAAGCGCTTTACAGTGTCTGTTATCTCAGCCTTGGCTAAGCGAGAGAATGCTGGTGAAAATCTTTGCCTGGTACAGTACAGAGCCTCTGTTTCACAGGCCAGGAATTTTACATTGAATAATTTTTAACTTCAGCTCTGGGAGGAAAAACAGGGTCTCATACACTCTGTCTGCTTGATTAGGGTTTATTTATTTATTTAATGGAAAGAGAGCTCCTAATTGGGGAAGTGGGGAGCGGGGAGGGGGGG